>NW_020884885.1:8898760-9053775 GCF_003945725.1 Corapipo altera | reverse complement strand
ACACACACACACACACACACACACACACACACACACACACACACACAGGTACTGGCAGGTGCAACCAACAGCAGAGCACATCTGGCAGTTTTTGTAAGGTGTATTTGAGTCTTGACCGCTGTGCTTGAATTCACATCAAAGTAAGTGACATGTGTCTGAACTCTAGGGGTAGAAGAATAGTAACTTTTCAAAATGCTTGCTTTTGTATCCATAAGAACTGTTTCTTTTCACACAAGATGCTCAGTGGGATTTGCCACAGTTAACATGGACATTAATTTGATTTCAGTTGTTCAGCCAGTAACAAGTGTGTTTGCTGTAGTCTCATGTGCCATGATTTGGATGCTGGAGTTCATTTTCAAGTGAGTGAACATTTAACTTTAACTTTGCTCTTCAGTTTGTATGAGAGAGAGATATAAAAAGGTTTATATTTAAGTGCCAAACAATATGATATAAACATTTTTTTATGTTTTTAGATAAAGTAATTAGAGCTTCAGTCTTGCAAAAAGTCACATGTATTTTACATTAAATCCTGCAAAAGTCAGAGAGAATAATTGAATGCCTGAAATCAGAATGTATATAAGTAGCATTAGGATTAAGACCTCCAAACTTCTAATGTTGGAAAGTATCTTGTTTGTAATCACTGTAATCTAAGTCTGTGTGACAAAATCCTTCTTTTAGTAAGTGTCCAGAAATTCCATGCATTGTGAATTCAGAGTTCATATTTGCTTCATAGGTGTGCAGAAAAACCCCAAAACCTAAGGAAAAGCTGCTTCCTCTTTCACCTGTACAGATTATATACATGATAGATACTTGAGTGATAGTAGCTTTCTTGAGACAGTGTACTTTGTCAGCACTGATGCATTGTACACACTGTACGTTGCTGACATTTCTGTTTAAAACTGATGCAAAAAAGTAGATCTACAGAGATACATCTAAAACCCTACCTGCACTGTAACTGTAACAGGCTGTGTAAACAGTTAGTAAAATAGTTCTCTTTATGTGTTCCCAGCCCCTTCATAGCCCATGTGAAGAAAATTGCTGACAGGACACACTGTTAGCTGAAATAGTTACTATTAGTATCTTGACATGATTAGAAAGGCTCTCGTTGTTGCTGTGCAAGGATGAAGTTCCCTTTCATTGGCTGATTGGACCTACAAAACAGGCAGGAGAAGAAACCAAGATAAATCTATAGTAGTGGAAAGATGATGTATCTTGTCCTTCAAGGACATTGTACCCTCTGTAGAGAGCCTGCGACAGTGCCCTTTGTAAACACTGCTGTATCAGGGTATTCTAGATAAGGAACATGGGTAATAGGGATGTACAAAAGGGTTTGATGCATAGTTGTAAATAAAAACTTTTCTATAAGTACTTCTTATCTCATAAAAGCAAATCTGTCCTGATCTGGGAAGAAATCCTGGCCCTGCTCAAACTAATGGGAAGCTTCACAGTTGAATTGAAAGTACCAGGATTTCATTCTTTTCCCCCAAAAAGATAGTTTTAAGTGGATTTTGCAGGGCTGAAGCACTAGACAAAATTTGAAGAATCTACTGTCTGTTTAAGATGCTGCTGCTGACCCTTGGGGGGTCTCACACTGGGTACTTTGGCTCCTAGTGTCTTTGCTGTTCCTTTAAAAAGTGGCTAATATTGAGCTCTTGTAACGCTTTGTAAGAACTTGGAATCTATTAATTCAGGGCTTTTACTTAATTTGCTAACACAACAAAATTTTACATGAAAGCCAGAAATTAGTCCTTGATGTGTCCAAGAAATACTTTTTGTCTCTATCCCTTTTTGCCAGTGTGACAAAACTGCCCCAATTGAAATGTTTGGTCTAAAATTTGAATAACCTGACTTGTGATGGATTAACCAAAAAAAATAAAGCCCAAACAATAAAATGGCAATAAAAATCCAGCTCCCCACCCCACACTAACAAACGTTTCTCATAACTCTATAATAAAGGGCTACAATGGCCTATATTACTAATAATGAAGCTTTTTGCTAATTTACATCTAGCTGGAGCTCCAGATACCATTTCACTGCTGCTTAGCTTGCAGTAATTGTCTCTGATAAGCATCTTTATCATGTAAATCTATTGTTGTGTGTAGCATGAATTTGCTGTATTAAGGATGCTCTTCTCAGTGACCCCAAATGGAAAGGATGTGGCTACCTGAGCTTCCCTTTTTACCCTTTCAGAGAGTACATTCTGGTCAGAAATAAATTGGGAGCCACCAGCAAGGTTTGCGCTGTTTCTGAATGCCAAGTACCCGTCCCTGAGTCAACTGCAATTCTTTTCCCAAGGAGGAATCCCACCACATCATACCCCTTATTTTGAATTCTTAGAGAATTCCACTGAAGTCAGTGGATTTGTCACCGTGGAAGTTGTTTCAGATTCAGGCTTGGTTTCCGTTTTCCACCTGCATTTTGGCATATTTCACCTGCTCTACTTTTCTTTTGAATGTCATGCTCTAAAGTAAACATGGAAATCTCCTCCCTTCCCATAATTCTCATCCCTGTGTGGCTGTTTCTTCTTAAAACTTACATGGTCTTCTCCCACCTTACTTCTCACAGGAATCATAGTTGGATGCTTGACTGTTGATGCAGAACTCTAATAGATTGTTCAGTGTTTAATCAAATGTTTTTTCCTGTGGTGATGAGCTGCAGTTTTTGCAGTCAAAACCTGGTGTTACTGGCCTGTTAGATGCGTGTGCAGGGTTAGTGCCCTACTGTGGTAACAGTATCTTCTCAGCTGCAGAGTTGATCATTGTAGGTCAGTGAGGGTGTGAATACTGGACCTCAAGTTGCTTTGCACTGACATTGTCATTGCTGCAAAATCGCATGAGCAAAAATACTGATCTTAGGTTTGCTCCTTCCCTGAAGTAAGATAAAAGTGAACAATTCCTTACCGTTTGGGACCTTAATTCACACTTCTGTGCCTGTGGTTGTTTTTGTTAAAAAATGCTGGGTTTCCTTTATGCTAGATTTATTGTTAATATGTTGGGTGACTTCCTCATAATGTGTATAGGCTGTCTTACTCTTAAGACTTTTGAAAACTTAAACTGAGGAATGGAACAAGCATCTGTTAAATCTCTGTTTGTGCGTAGAAAGTACCAAGTATTAGACATGCCTCTGCTTTTTCTCAGCTATACCAGCAACTCCTGTAGTTTCTTCAGGAACTCTTGCATAAATTGAGAAATAGAGTTAAATACTACCTGCATGTTTTTTAACACATTTTTTTCCATATTCCCACATATACAAGATGCATTTTAATCCTTCAGCTGTGAAACCTCTTTGGTATTCCAGTAGGCACTAAGACTCACATGGGTTATCTTGGGGATCAGAAGTTGTATTAGAAGGGACTTAAAATTACATGATGTAAGTTTCTGGTCCTCATTACTTCCCCCCTGCCCTCTATTGTACAATAGAGTTTAAATTGATAGGAGCTAGGATTTTTCTCAAAGGCATTTTAAAAGCGAAAAAAGCACCATCCTTGAAGTGGCAAGGAGAGGAATATGTAAGGACAATGTAATGAGAGCAGTGCATGAGAATTTGTGTGTGTGTGTAGAGAGATGTGTTTAAACATATTTTCTAGTACAACAATAAGATAATTAAAAATCTAGGCATTAATTTTTAAACAACAGAATTTATTTAAAGGGTAACTTTGCAAAGCAATTTCCATAACGATGGGGACTGTACTGATACCACAGTAGTGTGAGTGTTGGTCTTGATGCTGTGGTGGCATATGTGGTACTAGTTTACTGCTCCCCACTATTTTGTCCCATCTTAGTCTCTGCTGTTGTGGTAGGCCTTCTTGTCATGTGGTGGTTGTCTCCATCTCCTAGGACAGTGTTGGAGTGGGGCTGTTATGTACGTGGGATCAGTGGGTCCCAGGAGAGCAGGTGAAGGCTGTGGTGATGTTGAGTGTTGAGGGGATGTGAAGGAGGAGTGTCTCTCAGCAGCATGTTACCGCTTTCTCCTCTGGGTGAAGCACCTTGGTGATAGGTCTTGGCTCCTTGGGAATAAAAGTAATTGACTGCCACAAAGAGCCTTCTTCTAACTGCCAATCCTTTTGTTTAGAAAGCACAATCATACCATGCTCCGTGATACCCTTTCACCCTCTGTCACCATTGTAAAGGTTAAAAATGATAGGCCTTTCAACTGTTTATAGTAGCCACTGAAATTAGATAAACCTACAGTTTATTATTCCGGCTTTAAGTAAACAATCAGTTAAAAATCCATGGCAATCACCGTGAGTAAAACTGCTTTGGACACTTTATTTTTCTTGTAGCTGAAGTCTACTTTCACTGTACAGCAGTCTTGCACTTTTCTTCCATTAAACACTAATTGTATGCTTATGTGATTCCACCTTAGATTGGCCCAGTGATTCAGTGCTATGTTTGTAACATAGTGTGTAAATCTTTTTACTTGTATTGAATAATCATGGTTTTGAGAAGAAAGGAACTTCTATTAGGTGTATGGTTACTTGAATTCTTCCTTTCAGATTAGTGACTACCATCAGTACTCCCACACTGAGTGTGACTACCCCAGCTACAAATACCATTCTCCAGATGCTACAGTTCCCACTTATGTACTTTTGAGGAGAAGGAAGAAAAAAAAAAAGGCTGTTAAGGGGTAAGGAGGGAGAATATAATAAAAGGGGAGGGGAAGACATAATTTGAGGTTGATACCTGTACCTCTGTATTTACAAGGAGTAGCAAGAGTGCCAGCTGACTGGTATGTAGGGAAAGGAAGATCAGAGCACATCAGTGTAATAATTTTGGAGTGCTTCCTGTTGACTTGTTAATACAGGAATTTGGCCCAGGCAGTCTGCTGTTGTGAATCAGCATAGTTTATTCACTTGAGTATAGGTGTGCCTGTTATTATTTGAGAATCTGCTTCACTTGAAAGATAACAGGTCGGTCTGGTAGGTAGCACTATTCCCATGTTTCCAATGAGAAACTGAGGCACAGGGAGAAATTGATTTATTCTGCATTGCAGTAAATTTATTGAAGACTTTAAGGTTGGAATAGAGGCCTTCATTTGTGTGTTTAATCCAGCAGAATGCCTGCTTCGTTCACATCCTGAATGTTGCTATGTCGTGAACAAAAGTGACCCTAAAAATGATTTACTGATTAAGTACGGGAGGTGTAAAAATAAGTAGTGCTTGTCCCAAAGGAGGCAAGATTCTTGTAAAACTGGTTGTACAAAATAAATAGGATACTTTTTTTTGTTTGGTAAGTTTTGGGTATTTTTTTTTTTCTCAGGTTATCTTGGGTTAAGGGAAAAATGAAGGGTTGAATGGGGATGGGAGACCTTCTGATGCACAGGGGAGAGAATGATTAATAAGTGTGGAGTTGGAATCCAGTGAAATCTGAGTTGCATAGGTGAGCACTGGTGCTGGGAATCAATCCTAAATTAAGTTCTGCAGAACCTGAAAAAATACAGAAGAAAGATTAAGATGGTGGTGGTGATTGTTGCTATTGAAATTGTTTCTGTCCACCTTTCTAGGTCCATCACATTATATTACAATTAAAACAAGAAATTGCATGTTACCATGTAGGCAGGATTGTTTTTACAGATACTGTTACATGGGCATATCCTAAATGTTTGGCCTTGAATGTCATATCCTAAATGTTTGTCCAGAGGGTCAGAGTTAAGGTTTGTGCTTACATTTACCAAGCTTAAGCGTCTCCAGAATGTATTTTGTCTGTGACCCAGGTGTGAATGAGGTTCCAGTAACTTTACTACATACCATCACTGTTTCTGTGTCATACTTTGAGTCTGGTACAGAGAAGTTTACATACCTAGTTGTGAGGAATGGTTCAAGTAACAGTGAGGAACTGCTGCCATCAGTGCTGAAGACTTAACCACTCGTTAAAACTATTTTGTGTGCAGCTTCTGTGAGCAGAATTATTCAATCCTCCTAAGTGAGTACTGTTCAGGGACAGATATCTTGTTCTGTTAGTTTGGAGAAATGCCTTTTCCAAGTGAAAAATCAGCAGAGTCGACAATACTCAAATTTCTGCATTTGTCTCAGCTGGCTGGGTCCAGCGTTGCTTCCACTAACTCTTACTGCTGCATAATAAGGACACTATATTTCAATGCAAAGATGAAAAGTATGGCTCCCTTTTTGTTATATGCCTCATGGTCTACTGTAAATGGTTCACTAAAACTGTGAGTCTGATGTTTAGGACTCCACGTGATTTGTTCTGTGACTACCCGTGATGTTAGGTTCTTGGGCTCTGGTGGGATGTTGAATCATGATCTTTTAAATGCATGTCTCTTGTTCTGGAATATCTCCAGTTACAGCCCTTAGTGGCACTGCTTGTGGTCTCTGCTGGTCTCTTAGAGTATTTGTGGAGCTTAGAAACTTTGGGATATGTCCCTCTAATTAGATTTCATTAGAGTTGTTCATGTTTTGAGGTGGGTTTTGCATAAGCCTGGAGTTGACTTTCTGCACTAAGCCAGTTTAGTACACTGCCTTTACTGAAGTGTTTGTATGTTGTGACATCTCAACTCTGTAACTGTGGAGACAGATTCAAGGCCAAACACAAGGCAACTTTAGTAACCATTGCATCTCATACTCTGCAATGTGACTTCTGTGAAGTAGAATTATGGTTTTGGTCATCTCTTGATTTATAGATGAATGTAATGAAACCTCACAGAGTATCTTCTTGTGTTAGCAATTCAGTGATTGGTGTGCCTCTCCTGTTCATGTGCAGTTAATCCCACATACATCACCACTGCTTAATGAAATGATGTTTGTAAAATAAATCTCAGATATATTGCCTTGGCATTGAAGGCCCGAGATCCAAAGTGATGGTGTTGGCTGGCACTGTGTTCTTCAGAAAGAAGAGTTTAAATTCTTGTTCTCTGTATTGCCAAAGAAAGCAGTTCTGCTTTGTATGTAAGTGTCATGGAAATGTGAAGCACACAACTTCATGAGAACTCTATTGCACTGCAAAGGTCAGCCTGCATCATCACTAAGACCAGTGGCTCGGAATTGCAGAAAAATGGGCATAAATCTGGAGACATCCATACAGTTGTCCAGTTCTTCCTCCATCTCCATGCAACCTAATGTGTGAAACAGAAGGAAAATGAACCAAAATGATTGCTTTTGTTTTGGAATATATAGAAATCAACTGAGTTTTCCTGTATAATAGTTGAAGAAGTATCAGCAGATATGGAGGAAGAGCAGAAACTCACCTTGAACTTGTGAGGAAAGTAAGAGGATAAGCATTTGTTTTTTGTGAGCATAAAATGTGAATGAGATTTGAGAGGAACTGTTTGGTGTTCTTCTATATCTAGCACTAAAATTTGCTTTCAATGAGACATGGGACATTTGAGAAAAAACTTTCCAAGTTGTTTATCAGGAAGACAAACTATATATGTGTGATGGGCTTTAATGGTGGGATGGAGAAGAGAGAAATGTTGCCCCATGGATGATCAGCAGAAGCACTGAAGTGTGAATAAACTCAGTACACACTCATGATTATATCTTCTTGTGGTTCTTCCAGGAATACCAACAAATTCAACCTGGACCATTGAGCCTATGGCAGCACAGAGTGAGAAAACATCTAGTAAATCTGAAGTTCCCAACTACAAATAAGAGTGCCAGTTTCTTTGAATTGTTAGTTTATAGTGCTATTTGTTGCTGGTGTAGTTTGCTCAAATGATCTTTAGGATGGCAAAGGTGTTTTGTTGCTGTTTTCTTTCAGCAGGGCCAATTTCAATGTTGTTTCTGGTCTAGATAATAACTTTCCCTCCCAAAGCAAAATGAAAGAACTCTAAACCAACCTCTGTGATTCTATAAGGAGAAGGTTATTTAAATAACAAAATGATGCTAGCCCCTCTGTGAAATGAAAACAAAATGTAGCACAGCCTGAAATTCTTATTTTCTTGTGGGTTTGTGTGACTTAAGAGGTTTCTCGTGTAAACTGAATCGTGGTCAGCTTTCTCACCGGTGTAGCTGAGCAATAATCTCATTGAGGCAATGTCTGTGTTTATGGAACTGATCACAAAGCTTCTACTCTTTTTTTCCTGTATGTTTTCATCCTTACTACTTGCTTGTTCTTGATAAGGATGATAAGCTTATTGGGTACATCCATCTTCATCTTACTGCCTACAGCAGTACTGGAAAGCGGTGTATACTGGACACTTGCTTTGTTTTCCAGACCTGTTGTAATTTGGGGTTTAGAAACTGAAACTTCTCTGTTTCTTGCAGACTGAGACCTGCTTGTTTATCCTACGTGGCTTTCAGTTTGGCTATCTTCAAAAGCTCATCTGTCAGAAGAGAAGGAAGCTGACAGTGATGAGAAGGCAGACATTCACCGAATTGTTTAGGCAGTGCTTTCTAGAAGGATCAGCAGTACTTCTTAGCAGAATTCTGTTCGATGTTTGTCCTAGGCCTCAGCTTGAGTTTATGCATTTTCTGTGACAGTAGTACTTTTTCAGCTACACTTCCTTATTAAAAGAGAGAGCATCCAGTACTGCTTCAGGGTTAGATAGGACCTGATGACTTTGGCAAGTTCAGTTTTCTTGAAGAGGAGTCAGACATTCATCTACATGTTCCTTTTGAATCCATTGGTTCAGGAGATCTTTCTTCTGGTCAGCTGGGAGGACACCAAATTATTGCCAGTCTGAAATGGGTCTTGGCAGTTTTTGCAACAAACATCCATGACTTATGTTGAGTGCTGCTTTCCAACTTTTTGTGTCTTTCTCAGGAGAGACTGCCTGAATCTCCTTGAGTTGACACCCTGATTAGTGAGGGGTTCATAGGAAAATTTTTCAGCAGTCTGATAGATTATATAAAAACAACCCCCACACACACCCTTGGAATGCTTGATCATGGCTTTATTTCACTGTTGCATTATATTACACAATAAGCATAAACAAGTTTGATTTCTGCTTCACAAGTTGCAATTTCTGCTTTTAACACTACATGCTTGAATTACAACCTGATTTATTTACCAGAAAACCAACCTCCAAAACAACCTAAGACATATACCAGCATGGCTGCTCAATGTGATTAAACTTAAGGACTAACATACTGTGGTGGCCCAAATGTCCATCTAATCCAGCATCTTGCCTTTATCAGTGTCTAGCAGCAGCAGCTGACTGAACTGTGTAGGAAATGGGTGAATTCTGTCAGCTGCTGAAATATTAACAGTAGATTTCTGACAGTTGTTTAGCCGCTGCCTGAGATGGAAGCTACATTTGGGCTACCACACTGTGAATAGCAACATCAAACTATTTATAGGTGAATTTGTTGCCTTTTTGAACTCATCTGTATCTGTGGCTTTACATAGTGTTTCACAGTGTCCAGTTCCATGCAGTTTTAACTGTGTTTTCTGTGGATATGATGGGTTGATGCAAGAAAAATAGTTTCATTTGTTTTAAACATGCTCCCTAGTTGTCATTCCTGCCTATGCCATTCCTGGTTCTCCCCTTTTTGAGATGGAGCAGCCAGAATTACATACAACATGCATCACAGCAGAATGTTCCCGGTTTGTTCTCTGTTCTTTTTGTAATACCTTCTGAGAGTTGAACTGTTTGCTTGCAGTAATCTTGAAATCTTTTTCATAAATAGTCATGCCTAGTTTCAACTAATTGTTTTATATTTATAGGTGGGGCTATTTTTTTCCTCTGAGCATATTACTTTACACTTGTTGACCCAGAACAATAAAATAACAAATGAAAATCAGTCATATGGTATTATCACATCCCCTAAACCTCTTTGAAGTTTGGTTTAATTTCAGCTATCTGAAGTAGTGGAAAGCATCATAATGCCTGCAACCTTACTCTTTGCCAGATCAGTTAAAAGTATGTTCACATGATCCTTGTTATGCTTACTTCCCTGCTCTTTGACTGTTTAATGTTTTCTTTATTATCAGTCTTTTTAATATAGTCTTGGGTAGATCCTCTCGCAGATTTTACTCTAAGGTGAGGTATACAAATAGGTTCACTTCATTTTGTTTTTGTTGCCACATGATCTATGAACCTTTTGCTGTTCAAGATGTATGTCTCCCAGCATGTCTCCCTTTTCATTTGCTTTGAAGTTGGATGTCCAAAACTTCATTTCATTAAGATTGCAATGGTTTATATGAATACTTAGAAGAGAGTGTTGCTTAGAAATGTGGGGTTTTAGGGTGTTCTTGGTTTTATTTTTTAAATCTGATTTAAATGGCCAATGCTTTATAATCTTAGTATCATGAATTATATCACCTTCATGATGTAGGTAGCAGGTAGTGGCATTCCGTGCCTCTTTTTTCAGTTCTTTCCTCTTCCAGTTTTTGGAAGTCTCCATCCTCCTTTTTAACCAAGTCTGTGATGTTTTTATTATGGCCAGCTGTGAGTTTATTTTTTAATAGATACCAAGAATCTATTGCTTATCTCGTTTTGTCTTGGTAGGATTTTATTTTGTTTTATTTGATACTCTGGTTTGAAACTCAAAACTTCTCACTCCCCCCGCATTGATCTCGATGAGTGTTTTTTAAGGCAGTTTGACTGTCAGGGAAATGGCAGGTGTTAACTCTTACAGGTTTACTCCTTGTCTAACTGGAATATCTTGGTTTGATTTTGGGGGGAGTTTGTATTAATTAGTTGAATTTTTAGGAAAGTGGAAACTGACACTTTGCAGAGAAAAAATACGGCTAGAAAGTAGTGCTTGTTTTGATTATTATGCCTCTGCATGTGAATTTACCTTTCCTTTCCTGTTTTAAGTATTGATTGGGAGTTAAATAATTAGACTGACAGAGTAGTGCATGTGTTCTTTCTTATCATGTCTTGGAGGTAGGAAGCGGGACTGAGACAGACACTTCTGTCCAGAAGACTCTTAGCCTGGAGGACAAGAAGACCAGTGCGTCATATATGAACATCCAGACTAACCTGACAGAGGATATTCAAATGAAGTAGTTCAGAAATTTGCAACACATGGTACTGCTGATTTGCCTGGTGTAAGAATTGCATCCTTAACTTCACCTTTGTTCAGTGTGTACAGATTGTACAAATTTTCAGATATCTAGGTGGTTTAGATTATCGTTGGGGAAATCAATCCTCTTTCAACCTCTTGTAATTGCCTTTAGTAATTTGAATTACAATTTCACATTGTTATATTCAGAAGCTCTTAGCACCTTGTACTCTTGTGTGGGTGCGTACTTGTGATGCTTCACAAGTTGTGGAAAAAGTATTTTTTTAGTAGGTTAGAATTAAGCTGTTGTGGAATTTGAACAGTCTCTGGTGTACTGGGTGACTGCAGCAGGAGCTTAATAACTGCAAAAAGTTTAATTCATAAAAGTTACTGTTACCCTGGCTGCTTGTCTAAGAACTTCCATGCAGATTTTGAAAAAGTAAGACTGATGGTTTTTGATGTTCATGAACGAGAAGACTGAATAATGTGTTTTGGTTTTGTAGCTTATGAACCTGAACTGAAGTTTGCTTTGGTTCTTGGTCTCTAATTGGACAAACCATTGTTTTGTGTATTAGTGAACTTTATTCAGGCACTTCTAAAAACATACAAAGCCAAGAAATGACTTGCATTGTTATAAACCAGTTATCATTATTGTGTGTTAGAATTTGGAAGATGAAACTCTTAGAGCGACTTGATAGAGGCATTTCAAATGAACTAGTTCAGAAACTAGCAGCATGTGCTTCTGCTGATCCCAAGGTCCTTTTGGCTCTGTTCACTAAACAACTATCCTGTCTTCTCCAGAAAAAAAGTATTTCTTAGCATCCTTCCCTCTTCCAGCATTGGAGCCTATAGTGTGTGTGAAAGGAGGATGTACAAGCCACTTCCCCTACAGAACTTGTGCTAGATATTATGTGTTTGGTAATGCAACTTGAGAAAATAGAAAGGGCTTAAATAATTGAAATTCCTAACGTTTCTCCAATAGATGATTTGAAAATATGCCATTTAGCACAAGTTAAAATGACAATAGAGACTATTACTCACTGGGAGTGACTTCCAAGACATTAAATACTTCATGTTTTAGAATTACTTAAAATGCTCCAAGTTTGGTTTTGGGATTGGATCTTAAATATCTTCTGCCTGGTACAAAGGTGTATGTTTTCTTGCAGTGGAGGGGGCTGAAAAGGGTGTGGAGGGTGGTGTCATCCTTCTTTCCCTTTCTTCTAGCGCTGGTGTTTCTTGAAAGACAAGGGACTGAAACAAAACATATAATTTACTTCAGGTATATTGTGCAGAATAGAGAGGGGGAAACAGCTGCTCAGGTTTTGAGATCAGAAAACAGATTCGTAATGGGAAATAGAAAACAGGTCTTTCCAAGGTGCATATATAAACTTGTTCTCACTTGTCCATCTTTTTTGTGTAGGCTGTTGTCTAATAATTCTTTAGGACTGTCATAAATGTTTTATGTATCAAGTGTTGTCAGGGTTTCCATTGCAATGAGCTAGTTAACTCACTGTTTAAATAATTGTGTATTTAAAAAGAAAAGTTGCATGTACTCTGGATCGTCTAGAAAATCTTTTCTTTTTGAATTGCTGTGAACTGTTTTGTGGAAGAAAATAACTTTTGGTTTTTTTGAGGGGTTCGATTTTTTTTTTGTGTGTGTAGAATTTTATTTTTTTAATAAAAAGTACAGTGAAACCATTTTTGCCTCCAGTATTTAGGTAAAGTTTGTATTTTTGTACTTACCTCTGAGTCTTTGTGGGTTTTAAAGGTTTTTTTTTTGGTGTTTGTTTATTTATTCATTTATTTAATGCAGTATTCTGATACATGTTTGACCTCCAGAATGTTACCCCTTATTGTTTGGCTTGGTGAAGATGAATTTTGAGACTTCATCTGTACCTCAGTTCATGCTGTTGTGTTTTCCCAATAGTTTTGTGTCAGTCTCATGAGACTGTGATGCATCAAGTAGTTTACCCAAATCTCATTCAGGGTAAAGCTATTAGAAAATGTGTTTTTTACCTCAGTGTTATTCTCATTCTTGGTTGAATGAGAAAGTTCATGAGGTATAGAGACAAAACTCTTTTTTTTTCCTGAACCTGAGTGTTGCAAAGCTACAGGGTAGATTAGAAATCTTTAGAGCAGGAAAGGGCTGAATTAGATTAAGTGAAAGGCTCAAAGTAGTTGTCAAAATGAGACCGAACTTTTTCCTGGCAGAAAAATCAGATTATCTATAAGAGAACACTTGAGGTACTCGGGTCACTGCTTAATTGCACTTTTATTTAATAGCTTTGTATGAAAATAAACAGGAAAGTAAGGAATTTGGGTTTAAAGAGAGAAATGTGTGAATATTCAACAGTGGTGGACTTGTTATCTGTTGAGAGAATGGAGTAATCTGAATATTCAGTGCCCAGCAGGACGCAGGCAAGAAGAGGGTATTTTTTTCCCCTTAGAGGTATGCTGTGAAACAAGTGATGTGGCCTGGCAGACTAAGTCCTGTTGCATTCAAGGAACACAAAACAACAGCCGACAATGGCTCAGAAGCTGCAGGGTAGCTGGGGTAGTAAAGAAGGAAAAAAATCAGGGCCAAGTCTTGCACAGTAAATTGCGATGCTGTTGTCTTTTTAAATACAGACATTACAGCTGAAGGAAGCAGAGGGGAAAAAGCTGATGCTGGAATGATCTGGTAGTTAAATCTAAGGGAAATGGGGAGAAGGGGTGGACTCCTGTTCATCCACAGCAGCACTGCACAGAGCCTACCTGATTTAGGCCTAGCGACAGCGCGTTGGAGGCCTTGGGAAGGCAGAGAGCTCAGCAAGCGTGTGTTTTCTCAGTGTGACGTACTTGGGAGTGTGTACAGCCTGCATGCTAAGTGCGAGTGGCTGCGTTTGACTTTGCTCATAACAGTTCTAAGAATGTAATGAAATCCCTTCTCACTCACGCTTTTATTTTGGGATGGAGGGGGAGAAAAAGGAGCTTTCAATATTCTGTTGAGTTCAGAGTTTGAAACGAGCATGTTTTACCTAATTCTGTTTACTGCCTTTTTATTTAAGCTGTGAGTAAAACATGTTGATACCTTTTAAGTACTCTATTATACTTTATCGGTACACAAACTAGAAACTCGTGAAAACCCTCATAGTCTTTACCTAATTAATCTACAGACAGGGAATACTAATTGTTAGAGGGTCTTAAGCTGGTTTGTTTGGTTGTTTTTTTCCTATGCTCAGGAGATCAGGAATGCCAAATTGACAACATGGTTTAATGAAATAATAGCTGGTGAAATAGAAATAAATTTGGCTAAAAGCAAATTAAATTCAAATGTTGAATGAGAATGTTTTTTCATAAGTGTTAGCAGGCTGTACTTGAAATGGGTGTTCTAGTCCAGAGGAGAGGAAAATGTGATACCTGTCTGGTAGCAGCAGAGGGTCCCAGCCACCTTTTATGGAGTTCAGAACACCCAACAGAATCAATAGGAGTCCGAGGCTGTTTTACATAGAACTTTGTGAAATTAAATTGCCAGTATTCTTTCTAGAAAAAAAGTCACTTCTAGAAGGTGAGAAGCATTACCTTTTTCATCTTGTTCATAAAATCTGAAGACAGATTAAGAAACAAACAATTGTTCTTTTGATACTTTTGACATTTTTGTCATTTGTTTACTAGTAAATAATTTTCATATTGTCTTCTGACAATTATTTAGAAGCCTAACATTAAAGCAAGTGATCTGTAGTGTTGTAAAGGCAAGAATTTACGTATAGCTTCTCGCTTTGAGCCATCTCACCTCCTGTTAAAACAGAAACTCTTCATAAGATAACTCCTGTATTCTTATACGTATTTTTCAGTATCGTAAAATACAGAACACAAGAATGTATATAACCAGATAATTTTCAAGTTTATGCTCCTGTACTTTATATAAATTAAATGGTTTATTTTTAATGCATGTGCTTAAATAATTAAATTGAAGAGTTCAGTTTATTGTAAGAACTGTGTCAGACAGTGTGGACAAGGCTCTGCTCCAGTATACTGACATGAAAGTTGACCCATGGCAAGACCAGCATAGGTTGGTTTAATTTTAGTGTTTAAAGAACACCTGTGCTGTAATGAGACACACAGAAAATAACAGCGATTTCTATTCTGCCTGAGTAACAATCAGAACATACAGAATTCAGATGACTGCCAAACTCAGGTGCATCTCTTTCCCCAGTAGTTCTGTAGGTCTTCCAGATTCAAAATGAAAAGGATGTGTCCATGTGACTGTCGCTGAAAGCGGAACTTACAAGCCAAACTTCTGGCCAGGTCGGGAAAATGAAAGATCACTTCTTGATTGCTGTAGTTAGAAAGAATCAGCAAAGTGCTCAGTCTTGTACCCAGTACAGCTCACTGGAACTCAATGACTGCTGAAAGTTTCCCTTCTGCTGCTAGCACAGTGCCTCCACTGCTTAAGCTTGTGCTTGATGTTCCCCTGACCAATCTGTGAATTACTTCAGCTTTTTGTGGAGTGTGAGACTCCCTCATCCACCCCCACCCCCCCCCCCCCCCCCCCCCCCCCGAAAAAGTGGGGACTGGTTGTGGTAGGACCTCAGGCTGGAAGAGAATATAAAGGAGAGTGCTTTGGTCAGATAGATTAGCTGCCTGTGTGAGTGTTCCAGCTGCAGGGTAAATTAAATGCAAGTGAAGAAACTGGAGGTAGAAATATAAACTGTTAGCAAAACTGAGCTTCACTTAAGTCTCTTGATGTACTGTTAGTCTGATCTTTCCTTGTGCATGCTTAAAAAACTGTTATTTAGGAAGTTTCATGGACACACTGAGAAAAGAGCTTTGCTGAAAGTACAGCATCTGATTTTGAAAGACCTTTATAAGGAACTATAAAAGATTACCTGTTGTTGTAAGGTGCCCCACTATATAATCGCTTATCACAATTCATCTGCATTTTTAAATGTTTGTTATTACATGTGTACCTGACCTCTGTCTGATATTTGTGGAAGGTAACATCAGTAGAAGCTTGCATAGTTAATCTCCCTGACTCTGTCAATGAAAATCTTGCTGCGGCTCCTTGCTGCTTCTTAGCCATTGATATTTTAAACAGAAAGTTCTTATGATTGCAGGGCTGGTCTTTTTTCTTAATTGTAAATGCATGTTACATTTCTTTGTTCAACAAATTATCACATTTTGCTTTTTTTTTTTCTTAAATTTAAAATGCATTGTGTAGTTGTTTCTGTTTCTTGTTTGTTGTATGCAAGTTGCCCTTCAAAATGTTTTAACATGAATTTATTCAGTTAACTGATACTTCCTTTAAGTAGTTTTCACTATACTTTGTAAGCATGAAAATGGTGTACAGATAATATTTATAAGCTAGAAAGAAAAACAGGGTCTCTAATCGGAGCCCTACTGCTCTGGAATATCTTCAGACAAAAAAGTCCAGACTCTTGGGATTCTTTATAAATGTAACATGAAGACTTCTGTAATGCAGAATGATTTTCTAGAATATATGTGTTCATTTTAAATTAATTAGTTCATACATTCATGTTGGATAGTCCTTTAAAAATTCATATTCTTTCAGCTTAGTTCTCTCAGTTGTATAGTCACAATACTTTGCTTTACATTGAAACACTAGATTTAAGAAAACGTTAATTGGTTTGCAGTCACTGTGTGCTAACATGAAACCAAAAACTTGCTTTTGCTGGCTTGTGTTTTTGAGTAGCAGTTTTACTGTTTCCTCTCTAAAGCCTGGGAGAATGCTTTGAGTCATATACACTTCATTTATCCTGCTTCCTCTCTTCAGGAGAAGAATCTTTTCCTTTTATATCTACTGAGGATATGTGTATATTTGGTTAATTCTGTTCCTCATCTTTTAGTATCTTGCTCTTTTAACTTTTTTTTTTTCCCCACTCGTTTGGCATTTTTCCCCCTGCTGGCCGACTGCGGTAACAGCGCTTCTTTCCCTTTGGAAATGGAAGGCCGAGGCTGTCCTTGAATGTAACTGCTGTGTGGTTGAAGCGCAGGCTGCTCTTCTGAAACCTTTTTTGTCCTCTGAACGTCTCTCGGAGATGGATAAAATTCAAAGAATACTCAGTACCAGCAGGGGACGTGCCCATACCTGAGGTTCTCCTCATCGGAAGTGCTACTGCACTTCCAGTGGTAGTCAGAGGTAGCTCGTTTTGCATTTCATGCCTGCAGTCTTACAGCGCTACCCAGATCATCTCCTTTCGTACTCTGGACCTCTTCCCAAAACTCTTAAAGTACTTCTGCCTCGCTAATGCATCATTCCTACAAGCTAGTTCTTTCCAAGATAGTGGATTGCTACAAGGGGAGAAATAGTCTGCCAGTCAATAGGAAATTTCTCCTCATGTTAAAAAGAATAAAACAAGAATTCAGAGATCCCTCCATTCTTAATGGAATCTGAGGGGGGAAAATTACTTTAATGGGTATTGGGGTAGAGTTTTCTTGATTTTTTTCTTGTTCCTTGTATCTTCAGTTATTAAATCAATTACTAGGATTTACTGTGTGTGTTCTTCCTTGCGACTCCCTCTCCCCTCCGTTTCCCCAAATAGTCCCCTGTCTCTGAAGTATAAAAGGCAGGCAGGAACTTCTCAGTGACTGGAATGAGAAATTTACATACCTTAAGAACAGTGGAGGTTAATGAACTGATTTAACTAGGCATACTATTAAAAAAAATTCTGTAAGCCACCAATCTTAGAATATCTTCCCTTTACTTATAAATTTTGAGACCAAACAGTGGAGTAGTATAGCTAGGAGGGGACAGCTCTTTGTGTTTTCTATTGACCTTCTGTCTTTTTTTCCCTCACAGCAGTACTTTGTAAATAAATTGAAAATAATTTAAAAAGAAAAATTACAGTTTTAAGACTTAACAGATTAACTGATATGATTTTGAAGTTTAATTGATAAACAATGTTTTTTAAAAACAAAACAAAAAAACCCCCAAAAACACCAAAACCCCAAACAATCCACATTTCCAGCAACTTTATGAAATGTGGAGTAATGTGGCAAAAAACTTTTAGAAACAAGTACTAAACTGACTTTCACTGATTTATATCTTTACATCATTTACATTTTGATTTTGCAAAAAATTCCCTAGCTTCCTGCTTCAAATATGAAACTTTACTGTTGCACTGTTAGTAAAGCATAAACTTACAGACATAATTAGGACTGGGGGTTCTCTTACTGTATGTATAGATTAACAGTTCTTCTAAATAATAAAATAATTCACTAAAATAAAAGTTCAAGTCATACAACCTTTTTATATGAGCAAGAATTTAGCTACTCTGCATAGGAGGTGATTTTTTGTTTTTCTAAAAACTGATGAATAATGACTTGCTGAGCAAAGTGAGGGTTAATGGTGTCCTTCATATTTCTCTGTCTGCAGTACTAGAACTTCTGAATGCAACAGTGCTGTAAAACATCCCCATGCAGTGGTTTCTGGGTAGAAAAAGGAGAATTTTACTGCTGGTGATTTTATGAATGTCAGATTAGATAGGGAATACATTGAGCCCTTGCTGTAAAGTCAGGAAGAACTTCTGCCAGGCTTACTAATGGTCATAGTTTAGAGAGGCTTCTCTGATTCAAGAAATACGCTAAGACTCTGCAAAGAAGAGGGGTTTGTGCTTGGGAAAAAAGTGCAAAGCCACACATCTTGAAACTGCTCAGGTGAGAGAGACGATCCTGAGATTTTAAAACATATTTATGCTAACTTTCCACTAGGCCAAATGTGGTTTATCATTTTGCTGGAGAGTGTGATCTCATCCCCCATCTCACCCCTGAGATGCTGGGAAAGAGTGCATTCAGGAAGAGTTACTGGTGCCCAATTGAGCTGTAGTCATAGGAGAAGCAGAGCTAAGAAGGTGATCATCTCCTGTTTATGTGTTTGATGCAATGGCAAGCGTCGGCCGGTATTTTAAAAAGCAGATTGTGCAATGGTTTTATCTTTACACTAGGGATGGTCTTTTGAACTGTAATGAGTCTTTTAGCTCATTTTCTATATGTTAAATATAGTACTGCTTCAGTAAATGATGGTGTCACACTTATTTAAACTTAGTTTGAGGGTCTAGAAAGTGTTTCAGAGAAGGTGAAGCAATCTATCCCCGAGTGAAATCAACTTTGGTGTCTTAAACTCCAAATTGCATTTGTTTCATGGCTAATTATGGCAGCCAAAGGAACTTGGAGGCAGAACTGAAGCCTGTAGTCTGAATCCTATAAGTTGCCTGCATGCATAAGTAGAAAATCCAGGCTCCTTGGTAACTCTTTAGTGGACGTTATGTACCAGTATTGTGTGGGGATAGGGAAAGAGGAATAGAGCGCAGTTATAAAGGAGCTATAGGGATGACAAACTGGAAGGCATGGCTGGTACACTTGTGTGTGCTTGAGTCGGTTATTTGGGCAGTCCTGTTGGTCCCTTTAACATTAGCCTGGCATGTGTTACTGGGGCTGACTGGGAGTTCTCCCAGCTGCAGCACAACAGGAAGATCAGATTCCATGCACTGGCACACAAAAGGCTTTTTTTTTAATCACAGAAGCAACAGCACAGGTACTGCTAACTATGGTCATTGAAACATGAACCTTATAGTAATGTAATGTGAAATAGCTTGTATACCCCCTGTTTGGACTATTTTTGGTCTTTTTCTTAAGACTGCAGAAATTCATCCTCTTATGGAATATGAGTTGTTTCATTTCTGACTTGAAAATCACAGTAAAGTAACTGCTATGACTTGTTTTCCTAGAATATACTGATAGAGTGCTCTCTATATACAGGATGCCTTTCAAATGTGGAGAGTTGTTGCTTTGAGGAATTAACATCTTAAAACAAAAGTCCAGAGAAAAAACTTGGAATCCATTCTGTGTGTGGTGTATTTTATACAACCCCCCCCAGCCTAGTTTCACTTTTTTAATTAATGCTTTACCCTTAACATTGTCAAGCAATGCTCTGAAATGTGCAAGAATATCAGACTTAAAATTACCTGTGCACAGCAATTAGTCCTTTTTTGTCTGAGTTCATCCTGTGCATTGAACAGGGCCAAGGTCCTATTGGCAAAAAATAAAAAATAATTAAATATTGTAATGTGATATGAATGTATAAAGTTCCATGGTCTGACAGCAAATGTGTGCTAGCTTCTAGAGTTAGGAAAAAAGCTAAGAAAAAATGGCTACACATGACAATTAATTTTTCCCATTTTTTTCCAAACAAGTCACTGGTTACAGTAGCATAAGCTTTATTGTGTAACTTAAAGGTAATAATAAGTTATAACCAGACATCTTAATATACAGATAATCAGCATTTAAATAGTCTTAAACCTTCAGGTGCTGTATGCTAAAATGTTTTCACTACCATGTGTTCTAGTGTTCTCAGGGGCTGCTAAACTTTAAACATAAGAGTTTTGAGATCTTTGTTTTTGTAACAAGTCCATGAAATGAGTAACTTTTCTCCTTATTTGCAAACCTCAACAAAAAGCTTAAAGTTGATCTGCAGGATATGATGTTTTGGTAATGGTGGTTTATTTTTTGTTACATAAGTTATATAGAATTCTTTAAAAGTTTAAGAGCCTTTTTTGGGGTCCGGAGTGGGTATTACTACTGTAAGTGTATGTATATATCAATCTACCTTTCCTATTAGTAATATTGATATTAGTAGGAGTAAAATCAGATTGTCAACAGTCAGTCTTCCTAACAAAAATATATTGCTAAAACATCGGTATTTTATTTGATTAATGCTAATTTTAATTGCGTTTTGTTTTTAGCTTGTGGTAAACATAGGTAAGCATTGCTCAAGCTTTTCTTCAGGTCACAGATCACATGTATATTTTGGGAAGAAGGCAGTGCTCTTGATATGACTCCCAGAGCTGGGATTTAGAAAACACCCAAAAACTGCAGAATATCTTATAATAATCTGAGCCTTTCAGACTCCTGCCTTGAACAGTTTACAGCACATATTTCTAGAGCCTTCAAAAGGCTACCTCAGTAAATTTGATAGCTGAGATTTTGTGATACATTTCTGCTTGTTGAAGTTTTTGTTAAGAAGCCCTGCATAATGCTGAACTCTTCAGACTTCTCTGTGGATATGAGTGACTGTGAGCTGTCTAGTCTTAACTTTCTAATGTGTTTTATTGAGAGAAGAGAGAGGCAGTGTGAGTTACTGTATGTACTCTTGCTGTGAACAGGAAATAATTGCATCTATAGAGCAGACTTTATGTGCTACCTTTGTCATTAATACTATTTCCATGTTGGTTCCCAGTATTCACCAAAGCTACAGATTTAGTTCGTCATATGCTGTTCTCTACTATAAAAATGTTAAGAGCAGTTGAAAACTTAAGTCTGTTTAAGATGCTTGAAGTTACCAACTGTGGGTGTTCGTTCATCATTTCTCTGTCTCAGTTCCCTATCTAGGAAAACTTACCTGTATCAGGCACAAGTTTTCCTATGGCTCTCTTTAGTGTGCTGCTTATGAAGAAACCAATTATTTGTTGTAGAGCTTAGACACTGAGTTTAAAAAAGCATACAAACTGAAAACTCAGAATGAAAAGAAGTATTCAACTGATGCCTTATTCTTTAAGCTTGTCCTCTACTAAATGAGGCAGAGATGTCAGTAAAAATACTATACTTGCAGGAGGGCAGAATTAAGGTATTTTGTGTTGCCAAAGGCTTGACTTTCAAACATTAACCTGTTCTAAACTCTTAAGAAAAAGCCTGTAATAAATTACGTACAGAAAAGGATGCAAATGTATTTCCATTCCCTGTCTAGGTCCTCTCTAAGTGGCTTCTCCAAGGCAACACAGTAATTCACTCAGATAGTCACGTTTCAGCTCCTGGTGTTCCTAACTTTGTCCTTGGGAGCCCCTGGGTTCTCAGTCTGGGGTTGCAGCCCTTCAGAGTGGTTAAATGCAACCTCAAGGTTTGTTACTGTGCAGGTTTTTTTCCAGCTTGATGAAGCTGGGGTCCTACTATGGAGGCGAGTCTCTACGTAGGGGGGTAAAAAGGAAGGAAGGAACAGTTGTTGTTATTTTTAAATGACAGCTTTCTCATCAGTTTGCATGTACTTGTGCTACAAGTAAATTGATATTTTTCTTTTTTATATAAAAATCATGTTTGTTTATTCTAAGACTGCATTTGTGGATGTGTAGTACCGACTGTTTTCTTTAGCTTTCCAAAGTCAGTCATCTACAGCAGTGAGATTTATTTTAAATTATTATTTTATTAATAGCATGGGCATATAGTTGTAATTGCTTGTTGAAGAGGGGCAGGTAATGATTGCATAATGAAAAAGCTTAGTCTGTAGATTTTTGGACCAATTAAATAGCTGATTGATAGTGGGAGGTGGAGGTGACAAGTAAGATTTTAACATCAAAAAAGAAACAACTAGAGTTTAAGAATCATACCTGCCTCTTCAGCGCCCTCAACAATGAGAGTATTTGAAATTCTCTAGCACCCAGAGTGAATATAACCTCAAAACAGTCCATACTCCGAAGTTCATAACCTGCCATGTTAACAGTTGGATATTATTTAAACTAAGCTGGAGTTGCTCTAAAATGAAACATCTTCATAATATTTTGTTGTTCAAAATGCACAATAAAATTTGAGACTAGGAGACTGACAATACAGTCTCTGTCATCAGTAGGCTTCCTGTTTTCTGTTCTCAGTGTTCATCAGCACACAGTTCTGCTGGATAGTAAATGGAAACTCCTTCACTTGTGCTGGTCTCCAATGAGCGAGAGATAATTATGTGGCTTTTCTACTGCTGTATCTTTTTATAAGGCTGGGCCTTAAACTTCAGCCTTGTGATGACTTGTGTGTGGATAAAAACATATATCCAAAGGTCTTGTTAGCTGTGCAGTTGAAGCTTAAAATATGCTAATATTCTAGTATTTTACTAGAAAATTGGGAGTATTTTAGAGGCTTTTTTTTTTTAGCATCAGGCAAAGTAATTAAGCAATGAGTTATCATTTATATTGTGACTATCTCTTTAGAACTCTGGCTCATGAGTATTTTATGATTCATATGAGGATGACTGAAGAGGTATTACCTTGCTATGCTACTAAATATTCTTCCTGTGATGCAGGCAGTGTAATGGACAGTGTATCTTCTCAACCTCCACACTTCATGGCCTACTATGCTGGTTTAAACTGCTGTTGATTTCAGTTTACATTAGCACTCGGGGGTTTGAGCTCTAGTGACTGTGCTGTTGTTGTACTACTATATTTGTTCTGTTGGTATATCCTCTGGCAGAGGTGGTGGGCAGATGTCTAAGGTGGATAATCTTGTCACGTTTAGCTGTGGCAACTGACAAGGCTTGTGATTCAGATCTTAATAAATGTGATAAAGTGGAAGTATGTCCTCCATGGGAGGGGGACACCGGCCTTGCACAGAACTAGAAAAACTTGTACCTATAATCTGTTCTCCCTCTAATGACAGTAATAGTTTGTATTTTAATCCAGATTAGAATTGTAAGTCTCCTTGGTTTTTCCTACCATGTCAAACAGATTTTCTTTCCAACTGATGTCTTATAGTTAGCTTCAGCATTTAAAAAAAAAAAAGCCAACCCCGCTCCCCAAGAAAAACCAAACAAAAAAGTCCCTCCTAAAACATCAACAACCCTTCCCCCTCCAACTTTCCAAATATTTGAATTTCTTTTTCTGTTTCAAACTGCAGTTAAAATTTATGTAATAATCTTTTTTCTGTTGCTGTTTTTCTTTTGTAGGAGAGAGTGGAGAGCTGAAAGGGATAACTTACTCAAAACTGGTAAGTACTTCTTCCTAGGGCTAAAATGGCTTACCTAAGAATAGATGATATGAAGAGCTGGCATCCATTTCTGGAAAAGTTTGATGCTTACTGAAACTGAAATCCTATCCTTGTATTCATAAATTAAATCTTAAAAAGTAAATGTTACTGATGGAAGCCTCAGTCTTATAAATAAAATATGTGTAGGACTGATATTTGGGCCCAGGGGTCTCTAAGTACAAGGGACATTTAAATTCATCTACTCAAAAATAATAATGTTATGGTTTGGGGTGTTTTTTCTGTGTAATGTGAACCCCAAATTTATTTTAAGGGGTTTTTGGTGCAGAAAGGCTTCTCTCTAAAATTCTAAGTTACTTAAAGACCTTGCATACACACAGAAGGCATTCATGGCTTTTGTGTGTGTCCTGCCTTTGTTTATATAAATATCAGATGTGTTTCTAGTGTAGCTTCCAAAAGAGCCACAGTTTAAATAGCATTGTGATAATTTAGATTCTGATGTGGATTGTATAAATACAGAGGTAACAGAGAAGTGTGAATGCACTTATGTGATTATTATAGAGCTTAAGGTTTCATTCAGTCTCTGAATATTTAAATAGTCTATAAACATGTGCTACCCAGTGCAGTGCATTGGGGTACTTTTCTGAGTATGTTCAAGTCTTGAAGCAACCACTTAAGAAATAAGTGATTATTGGAAACAAAGGAATGCCAGCAAGAAGTTGAATGGAGGACTGCTGCCGCCTCCAGTTGTTGAAATCCATCCAAAAAATGGTGAATTTACCTCTTGCTCTCAGTGTTCTTTCTGGCTGAAACTTGGAAGTATATCTGGATGTACAAGAGATGCATGAACTTGTCAGTCCTCTGCTTTCCTTTTGGACATCACTGGTTCTACCATTAAATAAAGAATTTGCATGTTTTCCTTTAAAAACTAAAAGAATGATTTTTGCCGACCAACCCATCCATGCAATTTTAGTCATCTACAAGCTTTTTAATTAAAATAATTCCACTGTCGTAAGAGTAAAGTGGAAAATGCACTATGCTTTATGATTAATCCAGAGGTGGTTTTATATCTCTTTGAATGTGGTACTGTAGGTAGTTTATAATGCCACTGGACTTAAGTTTTTAAATCTTCCCTTGAAGTTCAGTCTAAAAGAACAAAATTTCAAAAATACTGAGGATATGTGCACTTGTAAAATGTGTAACCACTTGCTTATGTAGTTCTGTACCTCCTTTCAAAGGAAGTGTGAGCAATGTTTAACCAGATGCCCTGATAGATATTTTTATATGTTATTCTGTGTAAACCAGAAAAAATACAGTCTAGGTATTACTGAATGTAAGGAATGATCACTTTTTTTCTTTTTTTTATATTGGTGGTTTAACACTGGGTGTGTAAGGTACTTGAGGGGAATTCTGGACAGGGGTAACTCTGGATAGTTATTCTTACTTGGGAAGGGAAGCTATAAGTGCATGTTCCAGATGGAAACAACTGTATATATTTCATATTCAGAATTTGGCAACTTGACCAAACTTTTAAATGAAATACATCTGTTCATGTCTATACCCCTATACACTTGACTAGGCTAAACAACCACTTATTTCTGCAAAGCAGTGTCACTTTTTTCTTAAACTCCTTAAAAAAATAATTTTGAAAAATCTTTCTAGCTGTTCAAGGCATAGATGCAATTAGCTTGGATTAACTTTTATGTACTATCAATACTACAATTTCTATCTGTCAAATGAAGTTGTGCATTAGTAGTAATTACTCAATCTTTATATTTTTTTTACAGAAGTACTATGTCATTTTTACCATGAACTAGTATTGGACTTTACAGTTACATGTATTAAAATGATGGATATTATTTATATTGTCAGTTGAGATAACTGTCTCTTCCACTGTTCTGCACTAAACTTTAAAGTTGGCATGTAGTTACGGAGTGATACAAACTGTTCATCATGTGTGCCTTCTCGTTTGTTGAAGACACACTGAGAAAGAAACTATGGCCATACCTGCCTGTGTCTTTACCCCAAAATCAGATTTCCAAGGCTCATGAAAGACTTCTTTTCTCTGCAGTGGGTTCCAGTTTTCATTAACCAATCTCCCACGTGGTTTTCTGAAGCACAGTTTCTTTTGAAACTGCAGTGGTAGGGACTTAAAGCATGCTATCATTATTCTTGTCAGTGAGTGGAAGTAATAATCCAGGATTCTGTTTTCTCATTACTGTTTGTGGTAATAGGTCAGGGAACTGTATGTAATTTCCATGTATCCCTTGATACAAATTACAATTTTATAGAGAGTAGTGCTGCAAAGGCAGCTGTTTTCGCTCATCTGTGTCACATGTGGGAGAGGCCCTTGCAGCAGGTCATTTCATGTGTTGGCTAGAAAGTCTGATCAGGCCTTTGTTATTTAAATAAGTAACTTTAAGCTAACAGCAGACAGCACTGACAAAGAATGAGCTATATAAATACAATGCTTTTTAAACCCCCTTTATAGTCTTCTCTTTTTGTAATATATTTCTTTTTGAAAAGAGAAATGATTAATTTAAATAAACAAAACAAAACAGACACCCTCAACCTTTTTATTTTCAGGAATGCACAAACTTGTCCAACACTTCAGTTTACTGTACTGAGACAACATAAAGTCTTTAACTTATGGGAATTACTCTCTTTTTACAGCCTACATGTCTAATCTAAACTGTCAGTATCCTTTTGAAAACCTCGTAGTCTGGTTATGAAGGCCTCTGAGTTGGCAACAATACCTGTGCAATAATTGTGAACAAGTTGCAAAAAATAAAAAAAGGAACGATTTTAACATTACAGAAATTCTTTAATTATGGTGTCTGGATGGAAAAGTGACTAAAAGGATTGCTATATAATGTTTTCCAATGGCTTTTATCTATATGTATTTATAGATGGTTCTTACGTAGGTTCTACTATGATTTGAGCATATGGGAATCTTAATTGTATTTCAGAAGCTGATACTTTTAATGTATTTTTGAACAAAAATCTCTTGTCCAACTTCCAAGGCTTTTACAAATATGTCTGATAATGCTTTTCTGTGTCAGAGGTTGGGGGCATTAATTTGTTTGTAGTACAAGTGAAGATGGTGAACTCATAGTTGTGATCTAAAAGTAGAATTCCAAGATGAAAAGGATTTTAAAATTAATAATTTTGAAAAAGTCTTGTGCTGCTTTATATGAATCTTATGCTCCTTCAGAACAGATTTCAACTGAAATGACTAACTAAACACAAACTTTAGGCAGTAGCTTATTAGTATATTAATGTTGTTCTATCAAATTGCATGCATACTGTCCCATCCAAGAACAGCTCTACAGTATCATGGAAGTATGTTAATGCAGTGCATTGAATTTAACAATTTGGGTTGCAGAATTTTAGTCTTCGGAATATGTTTACATCTACACAGATTTTTAAAACATTCTCAGTAGTTAAATTTTCTGATTTAATGTGCAACTGCAATAGGATATTGGTAGGAAATAGCTGCCAGCAAACTAAGATAAGGGACAAAGTATGTCAACTTTGGGATATGTGGGAAGTAACAAATTTGGCTAAATGACTCCAAGGCAGGCATTTTGTAGAGACTGTAGATTTCTTGTGTTCAATAGACTGACTGTGTTTAGGCTAGAAAGCTGCATTTGAATGTACTTCACTATTGAATTCCTGCTCTGTTATAATCTCCTTTCTTCAAATTGTCAAACCAAAACAAAACCTTTTTTTTTCTATAGGACTGGTGTTAAAGAGGGAACCAGAAACTAAAGGCACTGGAATCAGCAAAGACACTTTTAGAAAAAGTGGAGAAGGTAGAGAATGGAGCTGCAGACTCTACAGGAGGCTCTGAAAGTGGAAATTCAGGTTCACCAGGTAATTTGTCTTCTTTCTTGCTTTAGACTTTCAAGTAATAGCAGCATTAGTATTGCTGACTACTAATGGGAGGATTAAGCAGTAGCACTACAACTATAGTAATAATTGTTTTATAAGCTCAAAATACTTAAAAATTTTATACTCTGCATTTTGACCCCACCACCTGTTGTTTTTTAGCAAATGTGAAAAATCTACATATCAATCTGTGGGTGGGGATTTTTTTTAATATTTTGTAGCAGTAATAAAAACACTTTGAGAACTCTAAATTCAGCAGCAGCCTCTATCTGAAAGGTTTTTCTAATGTTCTGAAGCCAACTGCGGTATTCAGTTGGCAATGGAGGAATATGGTGGAGGAACTTTAAAGTGAAGTGTACGTAGTACTGCATGATTTCATCTGGTGCTTCTCTTCTGGAGTGTCTTCTACTTTAGTACTTTCTAAACTTGTATATTTTTGATAACCAAAATGTTGTAGCTTGGGGTTGGAAATTTTTACTCTGGGTCTTTTTACTGGTAGACTGTCCAATACTATATGGCAGTAGAGTTGCATTTTACAGTTCTGTTACAAAGCAATTGAGGAAATATTAGAAATAATAAACCCTAATTTAGCAAATGTAAGAGGACATATGCATATTCTTGGGACAAAATTGTTACAGCCATAGACGTAGAGTAGCTGCCAATTTGAAATGTTAAATTTATCAATGAATCCTTTTCTAAACGCAGTTCTCCAAGTATTCATGGAGCTCTCCAGATATCTGAAACTCACAACTGTTACACAGTAGATTAAAAAAATATATCATAAATTGCACTGATCAGTTTAACCCATCATATAAAATTTGGAAAATGTTTCCTTATTACTTGGTGACTTGTCTAAAAAGTGTTCTTGATGCAATGATGAGCACATTGCAGGAACTCAAATGGGTGAATTGTTAAAATGAACCATGTCTGCTTTAACAAAATAAAACTTACAGCTCTGGAGAAAAACTTGAAAAAGCTAAGATGGATTTCCAGAACTAGAGATGAGTATTTTGCTCTCCTCCCAAGGCCATTGCATTCAAACAATGAAGTCTTGTTATGGGGGTAAGGAAGTTCAGAAATTACCCATGCCATTTTGCTGCAGACATAGAAATATCTGAGACCAGTAAGTAATTTTTTTCAAGTATTATCTTCTGTAAAGCGATCAGAACGCTAGTCTTACTTGTGTTTGTATAACAGTGTTTACCTCTTGTGGGTATCTTCATTCCCCTTTATGCCTAAGCTAACCAAAAATTTTAAGACTGTGAATTTTGAATAATGTTTAGCATCTGTTCATAATGACAATGCTGAACAGGGATGAAGATTGGAATATGTCCAAAAAGACTTTTTTTAACAGCTTAAATTTTTTTTGACCCTGTTTGCTTTAGCTTTGCCCAATCCTCATTAAAAGTGAGCTCTGAACTGAAATAAACTTTAATTAAATTTGGATTTAGTTGGTGAAAGTAGAAAAGCCATTATATCAAAAAGTTGTCTTAATTCAAGATGCCATATATTTCTATAATTACGGCTAAGAACAAGTATATGTTTACGATGGAAAATAACACTTGCAATGGCATGTTGAGTGCTTGAGTAAACTTTTGTGAACTGTTGTTGTCAAATGGACACTGATAGAAATTAAACTAGTTTTGGTACAAAAAGAAGAAATCTTCCAATGAAATGCTTGAACTTTCTTGGATAGCTTTGAATTTTGTAATCCTGTTCAGGATTTATGGAGCAGTGTCTCTTGTCATCTTTTACTTATCTAGTGTTTCTTTTTCTGAGGACTCTCTAGAAAAGCTTGCCAACACTCACACAGTCAGGGTTTTTTGTCCCACTGCAAGTGGTCACGGGTGTCTGTGATCCTGTACAGAGTTCAGCTCAGCACTGTGGTCAAAGCCTCCCGGGTTCCTGGTGCAGTGTACTGCTTGTGACTGCTTCCATGGCTGTACAAAGTGATGTTCAGTATGACTGTGGTTTTGTTTGTAGAATAGCTCCTTGTTTCCTGCCTATTCTATTTCATCTCCAGAACTGTCTGAAGCTTTCAAAATGCTGCTTTGGCAAAGTGAGTCTTAAACTACCAGTAAGGACCCAAAGGAAGTGTTGCGTTGTTTAGAAAAAGCTACTTTTTTGGTTTCATTTTTACAGAGAATCCTCCATGAATGACATCTGACCAGATCACTTGCTATATCAGTGTGATACAACTTGAATATTCAAATAGCTTCAGTGTCAAAGCTATATTGATTGTCCTGAGAAGAAATGCATCTAATCTAAGTACTTCATTCTGCTGCTGTGTTGACTTAATTAAGGTTATTTTGAAGCAGTCTGCTCTTCATAGTTTTGATCACAAGAGGTGTTAAAGAAGTTATATTTAGCTATTCTTACAGAAGGATTGGGTTTTGTGGATGATTCCTTGAACTGATGTGGGGAAAGAACCTAAACCGTAATTTTCCTTATTTCATACCAGAAAGATCAGTATGTTTTAAAACGTCTAAAATTTAACTTGTGTTTGTGGTTAGTGCAAAAGAAGATTTTTTTTTTTTCCCTAGGATTGCATGATGCAATGCTTTGTGATTCATAAATTTAGCAATGCCTTGTGAACAGTTTACAGTACTGACTGTATTGTCTTACAACTGTGTCTGCAGGAGCACTTTGTATAAAAACTAACAGATCTGTTGCTTGTCAAATTCTAATGTGGCAGGAAGCAGCAAGGAAAAATAAGCTGAGTGTGCCTGTGACGCTGAATGGCAGCATGACGAAACATAGCTTAGATAAATGCCAAGTGATGCACTTTGGAAAAACAGGCTCAGTTTTACAGCTGCAATAGCAGGCTGTGAATTGGCAGTTAGGACAGTGGAGGGAGTTCTTGCAGTACAGAGTACCTGAGCGTTGCATGCAGTTTTAAACTTTGTCTCCAGATGATAGAGGCAAACTAGAGAAGTACAGGGAAGAGTGCCAAGAGTGAACAAAGCAGTGGAATGATTTGTGCATGAGGAGACTCTCAATCTGAAGAAGTGATGACTGATAGGGGAATATGTGTTGTGGAAAAAATGTAGAATAGAGAAGCAGCCATAGAATCATATAATATTGAGTTGGAAGGGACCTGTAAGGATCATTGAGTCCAACTTCCAACTTCTTTTGACTCAAGTCAGCTCTGGTTTTCTGTAATTGTATTAGTCTCTCATGCTTGTATTGTAAGGAGACAGATTCAAAAGAAAAAGGTCATCCTTTTACCTAAGAGTCCTTTAGTTTGACTTGGAAACTTATTGTCACAGAATCTGGAGTGTTTTCCTGAGTTTAAAGAGTAATTAAGGCAGATAAATCAAAGAAATGTGTGCTACAAGCTATTAAACCTAAGACGTAATCTTTGAAGACATCAGAGGTGTAAATTTTTGAAAGATGAGAAATAACGCTGTATGCTTGTCCAGCATGGACTCTCTGCTAATGCATCTGCTTTTTGCTAATGGCTACTACTAGAAAATGCAGCAGGTAAACCTGTGGTCTGATGCAAAGTTATCTTTTTTTTTTTTTTTTAGTACAGTTTTTAGGATATGAAAGGAAATAAACTTTTAAAGAGAATTAGCTGACAGTCTGAATTCTCTGAGTGGTATCAATGAAGGCAGAATAGAACATGTGTTTTTCTTGCTTGCTTTGTCCTTCTGTTTTTCACTCCTTTTCCTGATTCTGATGAGTAAATGAAGAAGAAAGTAGAGACTTTACATGGTTCTTTGCATGTGTGGAAGGGACATGGTGATGTGATGAATAAATGTGGCTGTAACCAAAAAAGAAATGGGGAATTTTTGGTTTATCTTGTCTCTTCAATCTGGGCTCTGTTTTTTGTCGCTGACTTTTTTCTTGCTTAGCAATAGACAGCATTCTCCTGCAGCTGCCTAAAGGAAGCGAAGGAGGAAGAATGGTGAATGGTAACAATCTGTCTGCTTTCCCTTGGATGTGGAGGGCATCTCTTCTACAATGATCTCAATCTCTCTTTGAGGGAGAAAAGTGGCAAAGATACTTCTGAACATGGGTCTTCCATCTGGTACCAGCCGAGCCAACACACAGGCGGAGCCGTAGTACTTGAAACATTGTGCTCTTGAATATACAAACAGCTTTTGTGCCTGCAGTGATTATCTGTGATTTGTGTTTCTTGTGACTGCAAGCAAAGAAGGCAGCAGTTCTAGAGGAGACACAGCTATTAGATTATTTTACCCAGCTGGCTTAAATTGTCATTAAAAAGCATCACTTATTCAAGAGCTATTGAGGAGCAGAAGTGATGACTTAGTACAGTTGTTTTACTATATTAATAAGAATGGGTTTGGAAATTATGTAATACTGGACTCCAGGCCTTGCTATTGAAATGCTGTAAACTAAGTATTTTGCTTTTACAAAAGTTCTTCAAAAATACTGACTTTTAAACTCTTCAACAAAATCTGTAATGAAACCTTCATTGTATTGTTACATCTGTTTTCTTTCTAGAAATTGGTTGCCCAAATGAAGCAAGATCCACAGGTAACTATTTATTTTTATATTGGATTATTTACCCTTAAAAATGCAGGAAATAACAGTGCATGAAGCTTGAGAATTTTAGATATTTCTTGACCACATTCTTTCTTGCTAACACAGTGTTTAGAAGAAAACTTATGAACAAGTTTTGGAACAATGACTGTTAGATAGTTTAAAACAAAACCAAAACTCTTACCATTATGGAGTTTTTACCTCATATGTATCCTTATTGGTTTAAATCAAGTGACCCTTCTGGGCTTTGGTGCCGTTCAAATGTGCAGTAAGTTTATGATTCTATTAGAAACTGTTCTTTATAAAAGGTGCCATTGTTAGAATAGCTTTTTTATTTTTTCGAGTATAAGAAGGTTCACGGTACAAGAAGTGAGAGGATATTCTGTCCAAGAAATTTTGTTCAAATAATGTAGCTTAAGGCTATGTCCTTATTGCCTGTCTTAGGTGTCTTACCAGCACCGTAGTGTCTAAAGAGTGGGCACTTGACCTTGGGAAGTTTCAGAGCTACTGAGGTTGGATAACTAGACTCCTTGCATAGACAGCAGAAGTTATCCCTTTTCCAGTAACTGTGTAAGGTGACTGGGTTTTTACTCTACAGCGGTTAAGCACTCTGCTGAGTGGGGAATTCTGTGGAGTTCTCAAACCAGTCTGAAATGTTAAGGAGAGGGATAAAGGCAGCTCACTTGAGGCTTGCTATTAAAATGCTCCCATCGCCATACATTAGTAAATGCCCTGTAATTTTTCTGAATAACTGTCAGGTAGCTGGACCCCTGATGGGGAGGGTTGAACTGGAAGTAGGGTATATTGGAAAATCTGTTTTCTAGAACTTCCTTATTCTGATGGGATTCTGGTAGCACAAGGTCTGTGCTACCCTTACTCGCTGGGCAGGTGTGCTAACAGTTAGACTGCAGAGCAGTTTGTTTTCAGTTTATATCTGCTGAAAGTGAGATCATGCTGCAAGCAGCCATGCAAAGTTCCAAGAGTCAGGAAGAGTAAACCTGGTCTCTGCTTCCAATGCTCTTAATGCATTTTTATCCTAGATTATTAAGTGGAATCTAAAAGAAAGGGGGATGACTGGCAATATCTGGTTTTGCTAGAAATGGAGAAGAGTATCTACAAGCTGAGATTGTAATGCATTTCAGAGTTGAATGGAGGAATATAAAAGTAGGGAATATGCCCTGAGCATGTTGTACCTGTAATGGTATTAGTCCTATGTTTTAATTTTTCTATGTAGCACTGAACCTGCGTAATCTAGTGTAAAAAGTTTAGATGTAAATGAGGACAAAAAAAGTGGAAAAAGAGAAAAATTAAGAAATACTTCCCTGTCATGTTTCTGTAGAGCTTCATTGGTTTTAAACAATGGACAGATGTTTTTTTAAGTTTTATTTTATTTTTAGTAAGAAAGAAAAAGTCCTGGTAAAAGTTGTTTCCTGTGTCATCTTTGTAGTGATGCTTATGGCTTTCCAATCTTAAGTTTAAGAAAAGGCTATTGTAGGCAAAGTAGTGATATGAATGATGTGGTAAGGCAAATGTAATTCCCTTTAGTACAGTCTAAGACATAAACATATGTGGAAATTAAGACTTAAATATGTTTACCTTTATTTGATATGTATGTCAGTTAAGATTTAATAGATATGTTTGATGCTCTATACAGTTAAATGTATGATGTCTTTGCATAAGCAGCATAGATGAGAATGTTTCAGATAAGATACCATAGCATGCTGTTATATACAGTATGATGCTGTTGTTCTACTTATTAACAAACATTTCTCATTTAATTTGTAAACTTGATGAAATGTACAAATGTGCTTTTTATAGTGTGATAAGCACTAATGGATGTTTTAATGAAATCTTCATTCCAATCTGGGTTGTCACTCTCTGAGTGCTGGAAAGGTCCTCTGATTATTGTTGCACTCAGTGACTTAAGTCAGGCTTTTTTGAGCCTCTTGAATTTTATTGGCTGTACATCCAGAGGTGCTGTATTTGTAGTACACTATGCAAAAACAAAACAAAAAAACAAACCACCTTCCTACTACTACTCTATGTTAACAAATGGAATATCTTTCTCACAGATATTTTTTCTTTCTAATCAGAACGCTGATTTGAAGAAACAGCTTCATGAACTTCAAGCCAAAATCACAGCTCTGAGTGAGAAACAGGTAGGGAAACAGATGTATTTTTAACATCCTGTTTTAAAGTTGTCTCTTTTCCTAGCTTCCAAGAGAGCTGCTAAATTTTTAAGTGCAAAAATAAGTGTGGGCATTGAGACATTTTTGATTTTTATTGGATTTCTCAACAAAAGATAGGATGAGTTATTGTGAGTCTATCAGACAAGCAACTTGTTTAATCAGTGGAAGCTATAGCAATTTTTCTTGTGTTGAAACAAATGTTTTATTTTAAGGGAGATGGGAAAATGGATAAATTTTATCACTTCCTGTATTATTATCTTAGAACTTATTCTAAACCAGACCATTCTGGTTTAGGCACATCTCTAGATTTTCTCTTAGTTTGGCCATACTGTGTATATGGGTGGTGAGTATGCTGGAATTTTTCTTTGTGTCTAGCCCAACTAATTCATGTCAGTTATGGGTACCTGATAGACAACTTGGAAATTAGTTGAGTGTTTTTACCATGACAGATTAGGCCACAATTCTCTTATGTTTACCATTTGGTAGGAATTCTCTCTGACAGGTCTAAAGTGTGAGTAATAGTTATAACTGAATGTTTAATAGAAAGATTGTTGAATTTGAAGATGTGCTTTGTGGGTAACTACAAGAAAAATAAGTAACATTGAGAGATCTACAAAACTTGTTCTCTGTTTTGTTTTTAAAAAAACAAAACAGCAACACATATGCAAATCCCTCATACACCACTCCATCCCACTCCCATGTAAACTGACTTAAGCAGTTCCTTAATTGTATTGCTTATGGTGTTAATAATGGAACCAAATTAGATCAATAAATGACACCTTTGAAGGGGTGAAACATCTTAGAGCATGTGCACAGGTAGAAATATAGGTAGAAAGGCATCAGTGTCACGTCTAGATATCTGTGTTCATCTGTTCCTAGCTGAATGTGTTCTGTTTTGAGAATTACCTTTCATAAGAAAATGGGAAGATAGTATTAATGTTTATCTAAAAATTCATTTTACTAAAAAAATTATAGTATGTTTTGGTAGGGGAACAGTGAATCTAGGAAGGAACATGTAAGTATAATAAAGAAAATGATTTTTTTAATGAGAATACTAGTTCAACAAAACCTGAGGTTTTGCTGATATGATAGCATGCCTCTCTTGAAGATGATTTATTCTCTAGAACCAGCATGAGCCTCTGCATGTGGCTGTGTCTCACAGCAAGCTGTTTCAAGATTCTCTGGTAAGCTCTGGATGCCCATGGTAATGTCAAAATTAGCTTGTCTTGATGCCACGAAGCAGGTCATATTGACTCCCTGTTCACATGATGAGCACGGACAGGCAGTGAGATAGGGAGTGCAGTGTAAGAAAGCAAGTACATCTTACCAAAACTTTTAAACCTGTGTTTACAGCTGTTTAAAGTTAGTGTTACAGTGGTCTATGCTAACATGTATTTTAAATTACCCATCACCAGAAATGCAACTGTATCTTTTCTGCTGATAACTACAACTCAAGGTACTAAAATGCACTTGCCATGGGATGAACAGGGGTTAAGTTTCCAAAAGACTTGGAAATACAAGTTTCTGACTTCACTTCTACCACACAGTGAACACGGTCAATATGAAGTCACAGTACAGTTTACTTCCTTGTATTTTTGTTGGTTTGATTGTCAGAACAATAGTGAACTTCTCTATGATTGTTCAAGGTTGAATATTTGTTATATCTACTGCTGGACTGCAGAACTACCAGTGTCCTAGATGACAATGTTGTTCAAGTAGTATGGCTGCTCAAATGCAACAATCATGGCAAATATGAGTTCTGGGAAAATAGCCACAATTTCCCAATGCAAAGAAGTGCTCACTCCCTCTTATTTGAAGGAATCTGTTGCATAGACAGACATCTGTGGCTTAGCAATGTAGAGTTCAGCAGCATCTTAGAGACTACACAAAGCCCTTTTTTCTGTTCTCACTTTCATTTCTCTTTAGGAAAAATAATTGTTATGAATTGTTTTATGGGGAGAATATTATTCAACAATTTAATTTTCACACAGTGTGAAGAAATGTGCAATTTTACATAGTAAATAAATGCCTTACATTGTGCAGTGCCTGTCTTAAGAAGGAGTGCAACATGTGTCATCTGTCCTCTTGTTTAGAGCCAAGTCATTTTGATGCCTGATGTTCAGTGAACAAACTCTGAGGGCCTGACTCTACTGTAGACAGTTACAGGAGGCGTAACTGTTCAGTGGTCTTTTAATGAATTGTGAAAAACTAAAGTTCCAGCCCGTATGGTGTTCCTACTTGGAGACGGTGGCATGGAGCTGAGACCCTGGTGTTAGAGAGGTAGAATAATGAAATATTTCTGGCTTCTGAAATGTTATGTCACCCTAATGCATGTTTTTTCTTTGCTCTCTTATTTAATGAAGTTGCCTGAAGGCTTGTGCAAGAACCAAGTCAGCGGTAGGTTAGCTGAAAGCTTTTAGTTGCTTTAGGACTTCTCTCCATTTCTGAGGCATTGTGAGAGTAGTGCCGACACTTGCTGCCAGTTGCTACAGTGATTCATAGTGGCTTAGGTGTCTTGCTGAGAATTAATAATGACAGTTCTGTTCAGAAGTTTGTGAAATTGAGGAGATCTGGCGAAGTACAAAAAGAAGGCAGGTAGGCTGTACATGTGTAGGCTTAAACATAAAAAGATTTGTTAGCTGATGCAGGGTTGAACTGTTGCAGCATAAGGTATGTCATATATTCTTATTTTTTTTGAAAATGTCAAAGAGGTGAAAATAAGTGCTTTTGATTTGTTTCACCTAAAAGACGATGGAGCAATGTATTCTAAGTGTATGAAAGAAAAACTGCAAAAGGAAAAAAACTTACTGTAAGGAAACTTGCATTTAAAGGTCAATAAGAATTTTCCTTTGCTAGTCTCTTTATGGTATTACCATAGAGTTCTAATCTGTGCTTACCTTTTTTCTAATCTGAGGGCAATAAAGTGAATTCAGTTTAACAGTCTTGCTCCTCAACTGTAAATATGAGAGCTGCAGTTCAGAAACCCCAAACGCATTGGTTTTAATACTGATTTCTTCTTTTTTCTCCCACCCCTCTCCTCAATAAAGAGAAGTCAAGAGTAACTTTTTACAGAACAGTTGTAATTGCCAAATCTAAGCTTGGGTTGTAAATGCGAATTAATTGTGTTGCTGTGGAGCACTGTTTTTTTAATTATGTTTTCACATCTTTGGAAGAAAGTCATAGTTTTAGCAGTCTTTCCTTCACTTTTGTTCTATGATAGTGTCTTCCTTTGGTGTTCTGATTTTTAGACTTTTACCTGCAATTACTTATCAGTATGCAGCTTTTGACTGGGTGAAATATAGTCTTTACAATAAAAAAAACATAAAAAATGTATTTTTTAATTTTTCTGTGAGGAAGTTTACCAGTGTATACATTTTTCTACTTTGGGGAGGTGGGGTGGGGGTTGCTACCAGTGATACAAGTGAAAGACTGAAGTAGAGCAGTCCTAGCACAGAGGAGCAGAAGGTATGTAATCTTGAAGTAGCACTTGTTCTTCTGCCTCTTTTCTCTCATGGTTAATTAAAAAAAAAATTATTAGGAACTTAGATATTATTATGTATCATAACAGTACTTATTTCCAGTGACAAAGAAGAGGTCATGTTTATTTGACTAAAGAACTGGAAAGAAAGAAGTGGGCAGGAAAAAAAACCCTTTTTTTTTTTTTTCTTTAGGAGTATCAGGTCAAATACAGAGGAATTTCTACATGTGTCCTTATCACAATCTCTTGGAAAAGTTGAAGCAATATTCTGTCTTAAATGTGGAAGAAAGCTTACAGGAGTAGTCTTTTGACTTTATAGTAAAAAGGTGATGATGATAAGCATGTACTAAAGAAATCACATGGCTCTTTCCCTTGTATTTGAAAAGAAAATGGAAATGTCTCTTACTATAGTTGCAGTGAAATTCTTTGAATCTTTAGGAAAACGATGTTGTCAAAACTCAGTTGTTTTCTAATGCATTTGCTCATGACATTGAAAGAATAAAGTGGTTCCCTTTGTTATTTTGATTTCTGAAGAGCTGTATATATGTAGGAAAAAGTGCTCAAAAATAGTTGTTACCATAGGGATACTTAAGGTTTTATTTTTTCGTAGGGGAAAAACTTTACATGCTTTACTATGAAGAAGAGTTGAAACTGTGGAATATAATTAGAAAAAATGCATACTATAAAAGCAAGCTTATCCCTATTATCATGAAGAGGCAAATCTAGTGAATTTTGCTTGTATTTAAAGTTTACAGCAAATTTGGGTAGATGAGTTTATTCTAAATCCTGTACATTCAGAGTGAGACTCCTTTTAACCTTGCCACTAAATAGCAAGTAATGAGAACAGGGATTTGGGGAAGATTTAGAAAATGGTAGTGTAATTTAACCATGGTTTTGTGTAGTTGAATAAATGTAAACATGTGGTTTAGATTGACAAAGGAAACTTGTTATTTAAGTCTTCAAAAACTGTCAGGAATAGCTTTAAGCATTAATGTTGCTATATTTATTACAGGTACCATAACTGAGTAATGAAAAGATTGGTAATGTGCATAAATTCATCCTATGAGACTGTTCTTCTTGAACAGTTGTCAATCATAGTAAAAGTGAATTTTTATGGAGGCTTTCTGAACACATTACCAGAAAATTGTATCCGAAACATGTTCCATTGTGTTCTGTAAAGAGAAAAAGCAGTGATTTGGTGAGAGGAAGGTAAATGCAAGAACAGTGGAGAGCACAAGGGAAACTGGGTACAGTTAGCAGGTAGCAAAGAGCACTATGAAATGCTTGTACCTAAGAAGATAAGCGAGGTATGCCTGTATGTTGTAGATACGCCTGATGAACACCATGAGAACTTCAGGGCTCAAAACCTGGAAATAAATAATGAAGTCACTTACTTCTCACTCCTGTCAGTTTTGTCTGGAGTTTCTGATACCTTCTTTCTCCAAGATTCATCAAGGGCATATTAAAATTCCAGTTACTTGGTCAGCAATGGACCAAGTGTACAAATATGCCATATGAACACTTAGTTACTAATAACTTGAGGCAGGTGATGCCTAATTTTAGTTCCAGTTGTTTATCTGGAGCTGTGCATATTATTAAACACTGATCTTTTTTAAGTAAATGGCATGAATGATAAAGATATGCTAATTTCCATGTAACTGCAAGCATCCATTTATGCCAACTGTTTATAAAGCAGTCTTAAAATATATGAAAAACAACTGTTTGTAGATTCCTTTCTTAGATGATATGGAGTAGTCACTTATTTTTCCTGCCAAAAAGATACTACTCTACCTGGACATAAGGAGGAGTGAGTTAACTGCCTCAGTGAATTGTCAGGCCCTTTTGAACCATGTGATCAGTGTGAACAGCACCTGCTTAGAAGGTGAATGTTTGAGAAATCTGCATAAGCTTACTATTTTAATCTTTGGTATTTATTTAATTTGCATCCAAATTTTGTGTGAAAATGTGAATATAATGGCTTCTCATTAAGTTATCATCTTCTATATTCTCAAGATATACTGACTGAAGCAAATTTTGAATGTTGCACAGATGATTGTAGGTAGGCAGAGTGCATGCATCTCTCTCTGCTGCCTCTTGTGCCGTGAACTCTCTTGCAAAACTTATGTTATGATCATTTGTATATGACTGAAATATTACTAAACTATCTCAAACCTTTTGTAATGCTTAAGTCATGATTAAACCCATACTGGCATCTAAACTTGGATTTCCCATTCTTCTCTTAATGTAACTCCATCTAGACCTTCTCACTGTTGGTTTATGAACTTAATTTTTGCATATCTATTAGATATGTACATTAGCACTGAGGTAACTCAATTTAGGAAATGCAAGTGACCATTTCATGATATCACAAAAGAAGAAAAACTCTCCACACCTCCCCCCTGTTACTCTTCATTCAGCACTGATTTTCTGGCCCAACTTCTAATTCTTGAGTTCATGCTATATTTAAGCCAGATTTAGAGGCAACTGGAGAACTTTTTTAATTGAATCTGGTTGGATACATCTTTCATCTCCATGTAAGCCAGGGCATAACTCCAAAATAGCCTGCTCTGCTTGAAAATCACCATTGTAGATTGAAAATGGGCAATTAAACTACCGTATTTCCTTGAAAATCCCCTACTGATGGCGAGAGTTGGTTATTAGGTGTTCCTGCATGTTTTGACTTGCTGGATAACCTCACACATCAGTAGTTATTTCAAGGCCTCCTATTCCCTTTTCCCTTTTATACTTGAAGGAAACACAAGTGAAGCATTAGATGGTGATGACTGGGATTTAGGTTGTTTTGTATAGCACTCTTAAAGGCCTCTTAGTTGGATGCTGGGAAAAGGGATTAAATCTACTAATGAATTTTTATAAGTGAAGACAGATTAAAGTAGTCCATTCTGCTCTGTTCTGCATGCTTCAGTGGAACAACTTCATAGCCACAGAAACAGTATTTTGATTTATTCTGAGTGTGTCAGGGTTAGAAAAGGAATCAAATCCAGGGATCTGCTTTTCAGAGCCTTATGGATCTTTAGTTACTATTGGAGTTATTTGGTCCCCAGCTCTTGTGAAGTGTTGAATTTTGGAAGGGAGAAGAGAGAAAAACAGTGTGTCCAATGCTTAGAATACAGACGAAAGCTTGTCTCTGCTGTTTGTGCTCTGCTGCCAGGTACTCGATTTGAAAATAAGCCACTTCCTGAGATTGTGGGATTTTTTGAGTTACTGAGTGTAGTTACAACTATGGGCTAAAATACTTTTATTAGTAAATATTATCTTTCATGGTACTATACCAAGAGCAAGACTGACTAGGATAGACAGTGTTAGGTGGTGTTTTCCAACATATGGGTCATGTGTTACACCCTCACAGTGCATTGTGGAACCACTCAGTTCAACTCCTCACGCATAGTTTTGAAAAGGACTGAGATGAATGTGACAATGATTTGTTGTGTTTTAGAGAGAAGATGACACTCTAAGGAAGCATGAGAGGGCCAAATGCAATTACACTTTATAAAAGGTTTATTTTCAGGTTTGACTTTTCTAATTAAATGTTATCTACCCTTGTTACTTAGTCACTATGAATTTTTTTCCTCGTTTCATTGTGGAGACTGTGATAGGCTCAGGCCTTGAAGGGCTTAAAGAGAGAACAAACCTACAGATTGAAAGGGTAAGAACATCCTTTATGGAGTTTCATGAAACCTCTGTGCTTTCTTTTCTGTATTCATGCAGTTGTAGGGAGAGAATGCGTTCTTCATCCTTAGGAAATGTTGTGGTTTACTGAAATGATAATCTGGTATACGTTTTTTATCCATAGAAATAATTAAGAGTGTTTTATTATCTTCAAATAGAATGTCAATGTGAATCCACCTATTTCCAGTCATTATACACAGTCACTTCCTTTCACTATTGTATTTATTTCTGGCTTAACTTTTCAAATGCTTGTTCTGACTTTCAGAAACTCCAAAAAGTGTACAGTCTCTTTAGAGCAACTCTTCCCCTGCTTTTAGATAACAAGTTAGCAGAGATGTCTGATGGGGTGGGAAGGTAGGTGGTGGCCAGATGAAATATAGATTTTCTTGGTGTGGTTTTGTTTTAATTAGGTCTGTTATTCCGTGAGTTTTTTCTCTTTTATGCTATGTTTGTCAAAACTGGTGGTGATGTGTAAGGTTCTTTTTCAACTTTCCCGCCTAATTGTAGTGTAACAGATTTAGACACTGGTGACTCCATAATTATGATGGGAATTTTGCAGGAATGAAGTTTGAATTACTGTGGGGATCAGTAGAGTGATAAAGACAGAGTACTTCCCAGGAGGCAATTCATACAAGGGAACCTAATTTTTACTGTTGTGTTGCCTTTATGAACGCCCACCTCTCACTCTACTGACTGTAAAAAAACTTTTAGGAAGATTAGGCTTCAGTTCATTACTTGTTGTCACTACAGCATTGATCTGATGTATTCTATGGAAAAGAATTCTTGTTCCATTCTTCTTTTAATAGTGAGAAATTCTAAGTATCTTGTTATGGTAGACTTTTGAAAAGTAGCAGGGAGAAAGCGCTTGAGTTATGATGAGCAAATCTTCTTTCTCCTGTAAACTCCCTCCAAAGCTGAGATAAGTTAAAAATAGTTAAGTAGTTGTTATTCTTATTTTTTCCCCCCGCCTTTTCATTCTCAAAGTTTCCTCAGTAAAATATTGGCAATGTGTCGATAGTAAATGGACACTACTGTGTAAAAGAGTTGGACCCAGACTGCCCTGTGTAGCAAGGAGAAATAAGCCAGCTTTTTCCTTACCCAGAAAGAAACACCTCAGTGATGGTTTGTACTGCTTATAGAAGGCAGAAGTTGTTTACCTTTTTTTCCTTTAAAAAGAAACAGAGAAAAATCACATCAGAACTATAATATGTAGTGTGAATTTTTGAGACATATGCTTTAGAGCTACCTGATGTCCTGCAGAATAGCAAGTGACTATCCTTTTATTTTAGACTTCTGAAAATTCAAACGCTTGGCAGTATTTAAGCCTGTGGAGTCTTGCTCCATCCATGCACTCTCTTTATAAATTGCTTCGTTTTCATTCCAGTATGGCAGCTTCTCAGAGCAGCAGTTTGTCCTTTAGAGTTGTGGCCAGCTCAGAGTGGTGTGGAAATGTGTGATTGTCAGCAACTTTCTAGCATCAAAGTTCCACACACACCTTTGGGCTGGTAATAAGTGCTTCAGCGATCAACTTGGACAAAATGACGCTCTTGGATTCTCCAGCTCATTCTCAGTTTTGTCACATATCTCAAGAAACAGAAATATATCCCATTCTCCAAGTAAATAATTTAGGGGAAGTGTTTTATAGCATCCCAGAACACTAAGCTCCTAACGTTTGTCTGCTGTGCAATTAAAATTGTGTGACCTGAAGGTACTGCTCTCCATTTGTAACTTGGAAACAGAAGGAGCCTTTCAATTTCTAAGTTTTTTTCCAGATGAGAACTGCTTACTGGCTGTCCAAGTTTCAATGCTACCTGCCATCTAAGAACTACTTTCTCAACGCCTTGTCTTCTGCAATGTGCAGGAATCCAGCACCTAAAGGCTGGTTTGATAGGTGCTTCTTTCATACAGCAAGACTCTCAGAAATTAATTATTGGCGTGTTTTACTGTGTCAGTATCATCCACTTCAAATAAATGAAAATCAGCAAAATCTCATTCTGTCCTAAATGTTAGAATTTCTTCTGCTTACCTGACCAGGACTGTTTTTTGTATCTTATGGAGAAAATGACTCTGTGCAGGAGATCTGGTTAGCATGTAAGTGTCAAGTAATTCTACTGATGTTTAGAGAACTGAATATTATTCCTTTATTTTGAACTTCTACCATGTTCTTTGGTGACCTGTCAAGGTACTTTAATTAGGTCTGCTTTTAACAGAATCATAGAATACGCTGAGTTGAAGGGATCCATCAGGATCATTGAGTCCAAATCCTGGTCCTTCACAGAACACTACAAGAATCACACCACATGCCTGAGAGCGTTGTCCAAACTGTGTCAGGCTTGGTGCTGTGACCCCTTCCCTGGGGAGTCTGCTCCAGTGCCCACCCACCCTCTGGGTGAAAATTTTTTCCTGATATCCAACCTAAATGTCCCCTGACTCAACTTCATGCTATTTCCTCAAGTTCTGTCACTGACTATAAGAGAGAAGAGATCAGTATCTGCCCCTCCTCTTCTCCTCATAAGGAAGTTGTAACTGCAATGAAGTTCTCCCTCAGTCTCCTCCAGGCTGAACAGACCAAATGACCTCAGCCATTCCTCATATGGCTTCCCCTCCAAGACCCTTCACCATCCTCATGACCCTCTTTCAGATGCTCTCTAATAGCTTAATGTCATTTTTATTTTGTGGTTCTTCAAAAGTTGCTGTGTTAAAGGGTTTTGGTGCAATATAGTGCTGAAGTGGAGGAGATACATTGTAATCAGATACTAGGCTGCTTTTGAAAAAGCAAATGAGACTAATTTATATTTATAGCTACCGACAAGTGATTTGAAAGATTTTGTCTTTAAATGTAACTTAGTGTATGTTAATTTCCTTTATATATTGACTTAGACATGACTATCACAAAATAGATTTGGAGTTTGTAACAGTTTTCTTTATGGAGAACTGGCAAGAGAGTTTATAAATAATTGTAGTAATTTCTTTTAAATTACTTTTAGATACACTCCATTAGTTGTGTGGCTTTTGTCTGACAGTTTCAAGAATCAAGAATGAAATTTTGCAAAGGTCTTAATTTTTGAGCAAAATACAGTTTAGTTAAATGAGAAATACTGATACTACAAATTCAATTTTGATCTGTTAATGGAAAGATCTTTTGGAGAGGATTTTTATAGTTATGATAGGTTGTGTCTTTAGGAGCTATTACGAATTTGTAGATCGCTTTGGCTTTTCTGCACTCTTTTGTTTAGAGCTACGTGCATCTCCTGTTAACAGCAGCACTGGGTCAGGCCCTCAGTGAGTGTCAATTCAGATTTTAAAATCCAAGAAATCCTATGACTAGAGTTCAGTAAACATTAATATGAAGCCATTTTAATTTTTGGCCTTCTGTCTGTTATTCTCAGTTTAGTTATCTGAAGGCCTTTAAATCCCACTTACGTGGAGAACTATAAAGAGAAAACTTCAAGAACCCACAGAAACCGACACTTAAAATACAAATGTCTCTGGGTGCTGCAAGAAGTCAAGCAGTCCCACCAACTGCAGACAAGCAAAATGGTCCATTGGGTAAACTAGCCTACCAGCTGGATGGATCTGCAAACAGCCTATTTTTTTTTTTTGTGGTCATCAAAACTTGCTAGATGTAATATTAGTCATAAAACTAAAGTACTTAAAAGAAAGGAAATAAATAACCAAACATTTTTAGAAACAGGCATACTAGCTGGGTTTAGCTTACTGGTGCTCTACAAGGCATTTTCCTGGATAAACCCGGCAAAAACACAGCTGATAGTATTGTTGTGTCTTTGTTTTTGTCGTAAATGCCAAACACATTGCTTTTATCCTTTGCAGTAGGAAGGTGCATTATGGTAATATAAAAATGTGTTAGGTTCTGTATCCCTAAACCTTTTTTTTTTTTTTTTTTTCAAGAACTCAGGCAATAATCAAAGCGTTGAGTTGGACAACCCTGCAACAGCAGGGGTGTGTCACTACATGGGACATTAATACACTGTACCTGTTTATTTTTATGGTAACATCACCTTGGACTGCAATATGGCAGTGATGAGTTTAATTCTATGTGTAATATGCTGGGTTTTATATTTGAATAGTAAGAGACAGTTATTGTCCTCATGGTCAAGAACAAAGTTTTGCGCTTGAAATTTTACATTGCTTTTACTCTGTTTTTTAGTTTTGAGTATAAATGCTAGTTTTAAATTAAATTCCTTCAGAACAAGAGTTAGTATCTAATAGGCTTGTATGTTCCCCACAATAATCAGGAGTGCTCTCAAAGCACTGGTGCTGGTAAACGGTGCATATGAAGTAATCTACATAGCACTTTTTAGAAAGTAAAGGGTAAATAAACAGGTTTTGCCCTTCCCTCATTCTTTGTCCTGCTAATCTCTTTTTGCTGTATTAAGTGATGTAAACACTTTATTCCATCATTTCATAATTGGTTTGGCTTTAGCCAATGATTTGGCTTTAGCTACATGTAATTAAACACAATGTACTTCTCAGAATAATCTTTGTGGGTTCCAAATTATTCAAAAGTTGTTTGAATGAAAATTGCTGATCATTTGAAGCCTTGCAGGTGATAGAATCTCCCTCACCTTCATAGTTCACTTAATTATATCTTTGAATGGTGGCTGTTCTGCTAGCTTTTAAATTTCTCTATTCAGGAATGTGTGTTTTAAACAGCATATGTATTATGGCACTTAGTAGATAGTTAGCTTCCCTTCTGACCTCTCCTGAGTTAGCAGGAGACCCACTTAACTGACACATATACAGCCATTTTGAGCCTTAGCTTTCAAAATATTTTAGTAGGTCAGATGTCTTCAAAATTTTATTACATCCTTTATTTGCCTTTAAAATATTAATGATCAGCTCATGCAATATGCTGATTAAGACTAGAAAATGCTGAGACAAAAAGTTCGTTTTAGCATTTATGGTACTAGAGGTTTCTCTGTGTTTAGTTACATGTATCAAATCACATTAAATATTCTAAGATCTCCTTAGTTGGAGTCTGTTCCTTGAAAAGACAAGGTTTGACTAATTGGTTACATAATTTCTCGTAAACTTCTGTATGAGAGGAGAAATGGGTTGTGGGTTAAAAATTTACCCCAGTCTGAGGCATGTGGCAGTGGTATATTGTTGCTTGTTTAGGTTTTTTAATCCAATTATACCTACAACCCACAGGATAGAGTGTCTGTGCTCTCTAGGACTGCCTGGGATAGCCAGTAAATCTGAGAAAACAGAGCCCTTGCCCCCTCCCTCCTCACGTAATATTTTGAAGTTAGTTGTATAAATTTTTATAAAATTAAATTTTATGCTAACAGTGTCTGATAACAGCACCACATTCTAAGACCACACAGTAATACTGGGTGCTGTAGTAATCTTGGGCTCACTTAGTAGAACTCTGCACTAAGACTTGATTGCATTACTGCCATGTCAAGCTAAAAGATGAATGCAATTAACTTGGACCAGAATGGGGACAGGAGTGTGTCTGAACCAAAAGCGAGGAAGGCAGGACTGCAGAAGCCCTGGAGGGAAGCCCTGTTAGCAGCCGGCTCTGAGGACAAAGTTTGCACTGAGGTTGATGTTGCTACTGAATCTTTTTTCTTATGAGTGGATTTGGGTGTGGGGTGTGTGTGCTTCTGTTTGAAGATTTGGTAGGAGCTTGGCCTGTTCGCAGACAGTCTTTGCCTTACTGGGGTTTGGCGGGAAAGAGGAAGCATTTGTACCTCTGACTGTAGATTACTCTCCCTTATTAAAGTTACGACATAAGGTGTTTATTGATACCAAAAGAGAAAAGTGTTGCCTCTGGTACATGGGTTTGGATTATAAGAGCAGTTGCACCCAAATGTACTTTCAACTCTTCAGAACAGTTGCAGTCCTGTTTGTCCATCTAATCTCTGTTTGCTCAGTGTTTCCCAGAGTCCATTACTGCTTTCATACCTGCTTTTAAGGGAAGCTGTCCAACTGTGCCATGTGTTTACCTCGTTTCTACTTGGACTATTTCTATTCACTGGAGATAAAGTTCTTTTTGCAGCCCACTTACTATTTCTGGAAGTCAGCAAATAGGAGAAACTTTGGAGAGAGGGAGGGATGCATCACCTGAAAGGATGATGCAGCTTGTGCATATCCTGTTTGCGCTGACAATATGCTGTGGTGGTTTGCAACTGAGAAATGTCCCCGAAGTACATGTGTGCTTTCAATGTGCTGGGAAAGATGCAAAGAAAATAGCTAGCAAAAGTAATGTAGGTAGCAAATAAGAAATAAAAATCGCCTATTGTAAGGCTTCAGGTAATTTAATGTATGTATTTAAACGGCTTTGGTAAGGAGTCCAATTAAGTTCTATAGAAAACAAAGTAATAAAATATCCTTAAATGTAATTTTTTTCCCCACAGTGCATTCTGTTACCTTGACTGCCTTAAAAATACAGAATGTTTTGAAATCTTTTCTTTTGTAGGGCTGAGTGCATTTCCATAACTTATTTAATTGATGTGTGACATGTAATGTATAGAAAGAGTTAATCTCTGTCTATGTTGCCCATTATGGAATATAAACATTTCTTAAAGAAGCTTTATTACATTTTATTTTGGTAACAGGCCTTGGGTAGCTTAGACTAGATAAGTACCTCTTTTTTTTTTTTTTAAATAAATACTTGATTTTTACTGAAAATACCCCCCAAACCCACTTCTTAAAAACTTCTCTTTTCTTTCTCTTTTCCTGATGGTCCTTGAAAGACTGTAAGCAGGTTACTGAGGCAATATCTATTTAAGAGCATCCTATGGTTGGGCTGATGATAACACTTTGTAGTGTCATTATCTGGAGTTACTGAAGCAGTTTGCAGAAATGAGGAGAGTCAGGTTGCACTTCTTTACTTTGAACCACTCTGAAGCCAGTGCTTCCAAGGCACCAAATTCACTATATTTGGAGACAAAACTGAGTTAGTATCCCATACCTTGTGGTATGTGATTTGATATGATTTTGTAGGTTGTGATTATATGGCCACTTTGATTATGCTTCAAATTAGACAGCTGCTGTGAAAGTAGCGATCTGTCCTCCTGCTTGGTCTAGCTGATGGCTTCTGCTGCTCTCTTGTGCCAGAGCTAGTGCTCATGTTGCTGTGCAGTAACTGGAGTCAAAAAGTTGTCTGTCTGAACATTTACTCTGAGATGTACTGTTTTCCGAGCATGATCCAGTTTGCTCACTTGGCTTGTGTGCAGTTGAATGAACACAGCTTTCAGCATAAGGGAAGTGGCAGAAAGGAAGGGCTAAAACAAAGGAAGGGTGAAAGAGCTTTCATTGGACATCTGCCTGAATTTATTCTGGACCAAACAGCTGTGTAATCACAGCTTTGAATCCAATCTGTGACTTCGTAGTTTCCCCTTCCAGAGATGCAGTTAGGATAAATATATCTGCAACTCCTAAATGGCAGAAAGGAAGGTAGACTGTATCTGTCTTCCTTCTCCCACTGATCCACACAGTAGCCCTATGCATGAAGCAGGCACAACACATGACAGTACATCCAGATGACTGGGAATGAAGTATAGAGGACGGAGATTGTTACAGTTGCACAAGCAAAATTTCTGTTAAACCTTTGCATTTTGTTTGTCACCGTTGATACTATTTTCAGTATAACCTAACATAAGAAGTATGAAGATGAAGCACAAAAAGAAATCTAAAATAGTTCTTGAGTGTTCTTTTAATAACTAAATTCATGCAACTTGAGTTGTGCATAAGAAGAACAACTGAGAAGTTTTTTGGAAGCTGGCAGCAGAGAGCAACCTGAATTCTTGAGGCATTATGATTTTTGTTTATCTGATTTCAAACAGAAGTAGGTAGAGACAGAACTTCTTAATTCTAATTGAGAACTTACGTTGCAAGTCCTGAGGGTTACAATATAGATCATGTACACTTGGGCCAAGCAGGAAGCAAAGAAGTGTCTTTGAAATCTCATACAGTCAAAGTCTTTATTTATGATTTAATCTCTGGCTTTGAATAAAACAACTAATGAACAATAGAAAATCAGACCTAAAAGATAGTCCACTGTGGTATCATCATTTCTGCTTCCCACTTACAAAAAAGGAGAAAGTCCCTAAATTGTCCTGAGGAGGATGGGAATTTTCAACAGCTGCTTTTGTTTTCAGTGGTCTTACACAACCATAGCTACAGTGAGAATTTGTTCTGTACTCAGAGCTTGATTAAAAGAGTTGGGTGATTTTTTTATGCATGAACTAGAATAGAAACAATGTTTTTTTCCTTCTAAGTTCTGCAGAGTTGATTCAACATAAATTGATAGTAAAGCTATTTGCTTGGGACTTTTGGGTTGTATGGGTTTTACATGGCAAGGTTTTGGTAGCATGGGGGCTACAGGATTGGTTTCTCTGAGAGTCTGCCAGAAGCTTCCCCTATGCCCAGCAAAACCAAGATGGACCAGCCGGTGGCTGAGACCGAGCCAATCAGTGATGGTAGTAATGCTTCTAAGATAACGTATTTAAGAAGGAAAAAAATAAAGTTGCAGAAGAAAATTGCAACCAGAGAAGGGAGGAGTGAGAACACATGAGAGAAATAACTCCTCAGACACTGAAGCTGGTGAAGAAGGAGGGGTGGGAGGTGCTCCAGGCACTGGAGCTGAGACTCCCGGAAAGCCTGTGTGGAAGACCATGATGAGTCAGGCTGTGCCCCTGCAGCCCATTTGAGGTCCCTGGGGGAGCACAGGCCTGCAGCCTGTGGAGGACCCTACACTTGAGCAGGTGGAAGCCCAGGGGAGACTGTGACCCTCTGGGAAACCCTTGCTCTAGCAGGCTTCTGGCAGGACCTGTAGAGAAAGGAGCCCACACTGGAGCAGATTTTCTGTCAGGACTTATGACCCCGTCGGGAAACATGCTGGAGCAGTGCATTCCTGAAGAACTGCACTGCATGGAAGGGACCCACACTGGAGCACTCAGTGATGAACTGTAGCCTGTGGGAAGTACTCATGTTGGAGAAGTTCGTGGAGGACTGTCTCCCATGGAAGGGGTGTCACATTGGAGCACAGGAAGGAGTCCTCCCCCTGAGGAGGAAACAGCGGCAGAAATTGGATGTGAGGAACTGACTTCCTGTCTCCTTGCATCTCTGGTGTGGAGGAGGTAGAGAATTGGGAATAAAGTTAAGCCTGGGAAGGAGGGAGGGAGAGGGGAAGGTGTTTTTAAGATTTGGGTTTACTTTTCATTATTCTACTCTGATTTCATTGGTAATACCTTAAATTTAATTTCCCTGAGTTAAGTCTGTTCTGCCTGGGACGGTAATTGCTGAGTGATCTCTCCCCATCCTTACCTTGACCCATGAACCTTTTATTATCTTTTCTCCCCTCTGTCCAGTTGAGGAGAGGAGTGATAGAGCGGCTTTGGTGGGCACCTGGTATCCAGCCAAGGTCAAACAACCATAAGGGTGGATTTGTTTGGGTTTTTAGACTTTAAATGTATGTGCAGATCAAGCTACTAAGTTAGACAACACTGATGTTTCAAAGTGTAGCTGAGTCTTAACAGAAAACTAGCTGTATGACTTACCCAAAAACACATTCAGAATCAAGAATTCTAGAGGGTAATTTTAGTCTAATGTTATAGGGCATCATTTTGGATTAATACATTGCAGTAACTCTTAAGACATTTATCACTTGATAAAAAGAAGCTCAAGAAACTAAAAAAATGCTAAAGCATGAGCATACAGACATTCTGATTTAATTAAAAAGGTACCTTTCTGGGCAGATGCTTCTAAGAGGTTTCCTGTTTTTTACCAAACAGGGCAACTTCTGATTTTTCTGGAGTGTGATAAATGGGAAACTGTAGGTACAAAGGGAGCTACAGAGGTCATATAGTCCAACCTCCTTCTCAAAGTACATACGTACTTCATGAATACAGAGTGATACCACTCTCCCAAAAGGGATTGATGGTCTGGGCTTGCATTATTTGAATAGAAGTATAACAGTTGTTTTCCCATTTGTATTACTTAGTATCCCTGTCTGAACTCAATGCATGTGCCATCAGTCTTAATATGTTCACTTATGTACTTGACAATTTATATTCCTGGGATGGAAAACTCTCTCCATTTCAGCATTTTAGAAGATGTTTTGAAAACACTGTTTGTTTTTTTTCCAAAACTCATCCAGGGCATTAACATTGCTGCAGCTCTGCTGGCACTAACACCAAAAGGAGGGGCGCTGTATGCAATTTTTTTTTTTTTTGTTACTGCGTTGTCTGCTAACTCTTAATGTGAAAGTAAGGAACCACTGCCTCTCTCTTGTGCATCCAACCATTATTAACTGCAGTAGATCTGAACAGGCACTATGACAAGGAGATAAATGTTTTCATTTGTCCCTCTGCAAGGTCTTATTCTAGTCTGAAAAGACTGTTAAACTGAATGTTCCAGTGTCAGTGTTTGAGAAGAGATCTTTCTTACCCAAGTCTAGTCTAGAGCTGCTGCTAAACCTGTATTTATTTTTTTAACTTACTGTCTTTCTGTGAGAAAGTGAGGAGTGCAAAGCTTACTACATTTTCCCCTGAGTGTCAGCTCAGTTTATTCTCTGTGTACATATAAAAGATAACTCTAGAGTGAGCTCTGTCCCTTATACAGTTAATTAACCCCCCTGCTGTGGGCCTAATATGTGCCCTTGCTGTTCAGTGATGTGTGCGAATTGACTGAAGAACACACATTCTTGTGCAGGCTATACAGAGGGAGAGAAAGCCTCCAAGAAAAATAGAGAAAGATGATGGGGTAGCATGTGGCTTCATAATGTCATGCTGAATACTAGTAAAGCTTGCAGAAATTGGGGATTTCAGTTAAAATAGGTAACTACAGAAAGGCACAGCTTACTATTGAATGTAACAACTAGTCGGTTTTTAAGACATTACTTTAGGAACAAACAATAATAGATGAAAACATCAATAACCTAGCAATGTTCTTCAGTATTTCAAGTGTTTGAAAACTCTCTGGTAACTACATAATCTCACAGAAGTAACTGTGAAAGGACTTACTCGTGCTTTTAAAACACAGATGCATGCAATCCTAAAAGAAGACAAGATGCAAACTCTGGGAAATCGGTAAAAACAGTAGCAAAACTGCTTGTGTTTAATGAAGTTTAAAGAAAGAGAAATAAAATAATTCCTTTGGTGTGTATTTTTATTGCAGAATTAGCCTGGTTAGTTCTCAGGAGTTTTCGCAGTCCAATTTCTACAGAAACTTCTATACAAATGCACACACCAAACTTCCACTGAATTTGGCATGGTTTGAAACTCACCTTTGCTGCAGCAATTTGGAGTCTCCATTAAGCATGGATAGTATTTTTTTAGACTCATCCTTTTAATTGACCACTTTTGAATAGCATTATAGTAATTGTATTTGGATAATTTTTTTGTACTGTCTTTCCAGTGTGTATCTGGAAGGGCAGGCAAGTTCTAAAACTGGGAAAGACTTACCACTTGCTACATACAGGGCAAGAACAACCTTAACTAGGGCCTGAAATCCTATCAGCAAATTTGTAGTTTGTTACCTATGAGAAGACAGTAACTGGAATATAGCAATAGTATCCCTACTCAGATCAGCTTGAATCTGGATGCCAGTCCAGAATTAATATGGTAAGTGCTTATCTGACCTTCATGGATGTGGTGGTGTAGAAATTAAAGCCCTTCTTATGTCCATCTTGAAGTGTGAGTTTCAACCTTGTTTCAAATTCCCACCAAAAGCTTTCCTTTTGGTTTCTGCTGTGTTGATAGTGGCACTATCTGAACGTTCATGCTGGGCCAGGCCTGGCTCCTGATTGTTTAGGTTCCTGTATGCAACACTGCCTGTAGGAACTGTCCTGTTCTAACAGGGCTTGTGACTGAGATATGGGTTGACTGTTGAACTTAAACATTTATTCTGAGTCCTATTACCATCCTTGCATATATATGTTATGTGGCATAATTTAATTCTTCACTAGGTTGCTCACTGGATATGTGAATTCCACTGTGAATTTTGCTTAACTGTGAGCTGGCAGATGTCAGTCTGTATTAAGAATGCACAATAAATAAGATCTTTGCTGTTTTCCTGTAATTTACGTGCATCTTCATCCCATCTGCAAATGCTTTTACATTTTGCACGGTTGATGGAGAAGGAGTCAGAAGAGTTTCAGTAAAAAGAGGCAGGAGGTATTCCTCCACATACTGTGAAAAAAGGCATGTTGACACACTATGGCTGTGTAGAGGGCACACGGATGCTCTCTAATGTGGACAGCCTTCAGACCAGGGATAATCACAGTTTGATTTCTAGTGTTATTGAACTGTTAAAAATACAAAGGGCTTTCTGTTTAACTAGTGTCCCCTAAAAGGCTGGTTTAAAATTTAATTACACTTATGATATGCTGATCTGTGTTGTTCACCCTAAAGCATCCCAGCTGCTCTGAGAATGATTTTCTGTTGCTTGGGAGGAGGAAGGAGCTGGGAGGGTACTAGCAAAAGGAAGCCGGGAAGGGGGAACTATAGTTTTGGTCATCCTCATTATAAAGTTTTTCAAAAAAGAAGAGAGATAAAGATACTTGCCATCTGTATTTTCCCCTTTCTATTTCACCATTTTCTCTCTTCACAGAACACATTTGCAGCATATTCTATTCAGTGAGTAGGTAAAAAAAAATCATAGTATCGAAGTTAGGAACTGCAGTGAAATCTAATTCCTACTTTCCTGTTGTTCACTGGGTGTAGTTAGAAAAGCCTTTTGCTTCTTTCTGCCAGATCCCTGATCAATTAAACATGGCTCTGAGTATTTCATCAAGGGACTAAATAGCTGAAGATACATTAATTTCTGTTTACAAACTATCTAGACTATGCAAAGAGCTGTGTTACTATGAAATATAAGCAAATCTGATGCTACACCATGGGCACAGAAGCACAGTGCTGTCCATATAGCTGTACATATAGCCATGTATAAACTGTATGTGTTCTAATTTTTAAAAATATGTCTTTTTTAAGATTGTGATTTTTTAAATCCTTCCTGTATGTGGAAAAACTTTCAGATATATTCTGGTCTTCCAAGGGAAAACACATGCAAGGCAATAAAAGCTTTTTCTCTGGGCAGTAATGTTTGTTCAAGTGCATTACTTCAATACTGAATTTATGGGAGGGAAGAAAGAGAGCTTCTGCAGGACCCCTGCTTCTCTCCCAACAAAAGCAGTTAAACAGTTCTAAGCTAATTGTAAATTTAAACATTCTAAGATGCAACATTTTAACAGCACATACTCTGCAAACAAACGCACTAGTATTAAACTGGGAGAGTTTAGGCTTGATTGAACCTCCTTGCAACAGGATGGTAGTTCAAAAAGGCTGATCAAAGTTTTACCTTCTGTTGAATTTAAAACAGGTATAATCTAGATAGAAAGAATGTCTTGATATAAAGGGGTTTTTTGTGCTGATTTGAGTAGGGCGTAATGTTTCTCAGGTTCTTTTCTTCAAGTGTGCTGTATTAAGGGTTGTCAGAATCAATCTGTCTGAGCAACTGATCTCAACTTTGAACTGGATTTCAGTCAGTGTCATAGGGGTAAGTTTATGCTGGCCTGAACCTTAGTGCCTAATGAGAAAGCTTTGTTAATGTATGGCAAAGAGAGAAACATGTTTAAAGCTGTTAGCAACAAACCCAAACTTGCCCAGTTCCATTGATTTACTGCAAATTCAATTATTAAATGGCCTGATATAAATCATTAAATGCACATTTTATGGTTCTGAGAGAGATTAATTTTTCATTGTTTTCCTCACATGTAGCCACCTGATCTACAATTTATAGTTCTGAGGGCTAGGAAAATTATTAGAGGATTGTCCTTCAGGATGCTGAGTTGAAATGCTCACATCAGTAATCCCATTTGGAATGTTTGCTTCTGGCATCATCACTTTTAGATATAAATATTCATATTCCACCTGGAACAAAAAACTGCTGATTTTCCAAAGTGGGTAGTTTTCTTTAGAAATGAATCTTTTGGCAGTTTTCATTGTGTGTATGTAGTGCTACATCAAAACTGGAGAATTACGTGGCAGTGTTTGTCTGTAGATGCATTCAGCTGAAACTTAGATACCTTGACAGATCCACATATGGAGAGAGCTTGTTCACACCCATGTAAAGGAGGCTGCAAATGGGAAAAAGCATTGTATTGTGGTGTGGACATAATTTGCCTTGTTCTGCTGTTTTCTTGCTCACTTTAACTAATTAATTCAGAAGTAATTATGCTACAAGTCACATAAAATGAAGATTTTATTCCCTTGTGTGTGAAATGAAAGCACAAAAATTGTTTCAATATGTAGAGTTGTAGAATGTAAAATTTATACTTTGTAGAATTTACTTCTGTAGACTAACTTATAAAAGACTTTCCAGATCAATTTGTTAGTGTTTGCGTGGTTCTTTGAAGTATTAAATTGTCTCATAAGCAATAGAAAAAAATAGTGTTATAAGCTACTTCGGTTGCTCATACATAAGGAAGGGCAAATTCCGTTATGATACCATTGGTTTGGTGTAGTGCCATAGTGTCTGGACACAATCTAGATGCGTGTAGGTGGAGAACCATCTGTGTAGATGAGCCTACAAATATAAACACCTATTTAGGACAAGGTCTTAATGTTCACTGGAACATACTTCCATGCTTCATTTTGCTATGAAATGAAGTGTGGAAAGGAAGAAAATAGACTGAGATCTACTCCTGGTAATCTTTACTTTGACATATTTAAACTTATGTAGAAAGTTTTTGAACTTCTTCAGAAAAAAAAATGAATTTTTCACGTCCTCCAGTGGTTCTTTGGTTTTGGTTTGTCTGTTTCTCTTTAATGATGTCTTTCCTTTGCTTTGAGAGAAACTCTTAGAAGGCAATGGAAATTTAATAATTGATTTTAGTTATTTGCTTTGTGTTGGAAGTACAGAAAAAGAATGAGTGAGTGGCATCTCTGCAGGTGGGGCTCTACCTTAAAGTATCCAGTGTATTCCTGTTGCAAGTTGCTGCATTGTCAGTGAAGGGAAGGAACATACTGAATGTTTAGATTATACCAATTCAGTCCTGTATTATATCTCAAACTCAATCTTGTAAGTTATTATTTTCATCAAGACATACGACTGTGAACAGGTCTGGTTCAGGAACGGAATTATCCTCTGTTCTGTTAACTGATTTATTTTTTGTGAACTAAATTTGGAAAAGGTTAATAGGTTAATAGGTGCAGTGCCTGGAATGGCTAATTTGCACATAAATTTACACTTTTAATTCAGGAAACTTCAGTGTACTCAAGGCCATTCATGAACGTCAGAATAAAAATGGCACAAAAATGCTAGACAAAGTTGTTTTGATTGCCCATGTGCCACTGATAACTATTGAACATTCCTTTCTGATCATTCTAAGGATACCTTTCTGAACTGTTTAGCTAATTTTACAGAGGGACAAGGGTTTTTTTTTCTTTTGTTGTTAAAAATGATATTAATTTCAATTTATAAGAAGAAATTCTGGATTAAAAAAAAAGTCTCAACAAATATTTTCCTGCCTTTTAAAGCAGATTGAGTAAAATAACAAGATTAAAAAAGTAGATCAAACTTATTGAACAGTATCTTTCAAAGTTTGTTTGAATTTGACTTGATATGAAATAGAAATTCAGAATTTTATTGAATAAATTCTGCGTGGATGGATTCAGCAGTATTTAACAATAAAAATTTGCAAACCTTTTATTTAACTTTTATAACTTACAAGATGTCTGATCTGCTAAATGGAGCAGAATATTTACATGATACAAGTAACCTATCAAAGAGTTTACCTGTGGGTATTGCTAATTGTCTAGTACAATGTGTAGCATATTCCTGACCCTCCCCAGGTTCTACTCTCACCAGTTAATACATGTTCTGTTCACTTGAATTGGTACAGACTCAAGCATCCCATGGAAAACTTGTATTTTCTGAATATCACTAAGAAATAAAATAATTGAACTCTAAGTCTCCTTTCATGTTTTAAACAATAAATTTACCTCTGTTATCATCTTGAAATGGTTCAGTCAAAATGGAAACAGGCCAGGGGAGAACCCAAAAACATACTCCAGCCGTGGACAGCCTGTGCAAAGCAGCCTTCAGAGCAGCATTCCCAGCAGTCATTGTGAACAATATTGATAGCTTACTCTTAAAGATACCAACAGAAGAAAGGTGACAGTGTTCATAATGCTTTTAATCACTACACCAACCACAGAATTTTATGAATATTTAAAAATTATTATTAGTGATCATGTAAGGCATAAATTAACTGTGTAATGTATTTCTTTCATTAATGTAAAAATGCGGCCTCTTAGTAGAAGTGGGTGTGTTCTTAAGCAGTTTTATTGGTCCAGCTCTCAGTTTTCACCTATCCAAAAATGAGACTCATCCACATTTGGAAGGATGTCAGTTAGAACATAAAGACAGTTCTTGAAGTGCTTTTTGGGGTGAATACCCACTGAATTGGTGAAAAATAGTCTTAGAATATTGGGAATGAAAAACAAGCGTGTAGCTCAGGGATTTACTCCATATGTAAAGGAGAAAGTAAAAATCCTGGAAATACGCTATTAGCAACAACTTTAAGAGTAGTTAAACCAGGCAATTTATGAAATAATATTATTTGCAAAGTTTTTGACAACTTTTCTGTTACATCCTAGTTGTGTAAAGATAAAGCTGATCAGAAACTAAATTATTGATTCTGGTATGTGTGTTGCTAACACAGGAACTGCTGTCCAAACAAAACTACATTTAATAGTGGGTTGGTTTTTTAAAAATTGTGGTACGAGTTAATCTTGCTTTTTCTAGGCCTTAGTTCTTTCTAAAATATATTTTATTTGTAATCAGCCTGAGTTTCTCCATTTCACATTTGAGAAGAGCTGTGAATCTCCAAAGTCAGGACTTGCTGACTTCCATGAAGGTGCTGACTATGAAGTACCTACTCACCTTCTGCAAATGGAAGATAGACTTCGAAGTAATTTGGATTCTTGTGGAAATTTTGTCTTTATTTAACTTTGAAATTATTTTTTAAAGATCATAGCAGATGTAACAGTATAAAACTATAACTAGGCTTTAGAGTTCTTTGGAATAGAATGTGGACCTTTTGAAAAATTTTTAAGTGTTGATATTTTAGTCTTTTATTGGACTGGTACAAATGCAGCCCTGTTTGTTTTGAAACATTGGTAAAATGTGTTAATTAAAACTGAGTAATCCTTTTTAAAATTAGAATGTAAATGGTGAAAATTGTCTGAGGTTTGGTATTCAGCTGGTGCAAAGTGAAAAAAAAAAAGTAGCTCCTTTTATAACCTCTCAAATCTCCCCCAGTTATTTAATGAGATCTTACTAATATGAATATATCGAGAAACTGTGTTTTATTCTGGTTCTCTGTGATATCTCCAGGTCCATTTTCCAGTATTAGGCAGTCATTTGCACAGTGTTTGTCAGATATGCCATGTCATCAGCTGAAAAATGGCCAGAATTATCTCATTTTGTAAAGTCCAGATACAAATGAAGATGATGTACATTTTCCTATTTATTTCAGTGGGGCCAGAGTTTCATTTCTCCTCTTTCTGTCCATTATTCTTGGTTTTCTTTTTCTCCTACAGACAGTGCAGTCTTTAGTTTCTGTGTTATTGAGGTGTGCAATTTTTAGATTTTTCTTTTTTTTTTAGTATGTTCAGTCCATTGGTTGTAGTCATCTAGGCCAGCTATAAATCCGGTGCTTGCTTTCTTAGCATCTTAAGACATGCTTTTTTTTTTTTTTTTAAATCCCTATGAGCAAGCCTTATTTCATGCCTTGTCTTAACCAGTACACTATCTTCAGCTCTGTTCTAGACATGTCTATTATGACAGAAGGAATAGAGACTTCTTTCACTTCCTAACATATAGCTGTTAAAATAATGCTTCCTACTTGCTGATTTAATTGTCACTCTTATTTTTGTATTCCCCCTACTGTTCACCACCCATATTTGCATCAGATTTGAGCTCTTTTCAGTACTTTCAAAGTTCTATATAATTCTGCCCTTCCCTTACTTATGTTCCCTTGATGAGTTTCCTGTCTCTCCCCGACTCGCTCCACTTCTTTAATGTTCCCACACATCCATCTGTCACTTCTTAGGCAGTTGCTTCCATGTCATCTTCCATGTTACCATCTATGCATCCTATGACCTCCCAGGACTCATCTGTAGAAGTGCCTAGATTGGCTGCCTTGAAGTCCCATTTAAGAGCAGACTTCACTGACACTTTTATGGAACTGAGTTCTATTTTATTAAAAAAAAAATAAAATCCTTTCTGTTTATTATTCCTCCTTCTCTAACTTCTGTTGCTGTATCTATAAACTGTACGCTGCTCATATTACCAACTCCCTTTAAGTGCCTAGACAGATAACCCTTATGCAAAAATGTCTAGGATAATTTAAGGCATTACCAGCAGCAGTTATGTCTTGCAGCACCTCAGCTAATCAAATACTTCAAATGTTTTAAAACCTGATAGTGACAAAACTTGGGGCAAAGCGGCCTCGAGTTTTCATCTGCAGATGAGTAGAACAAGGAATTAGGAGTAGGGGAAGGTAACTTCTAAAAGGCTTATAGACAGACTTCCAAGACGGTTTCTGCTGGAGTCCAGGTTGTCTGGAAAGCAGCTAGTATGTTGTTTGTGTATCAGTGCTATCCAATGGGTTTAAACAGGCATAACCTCAGAACTTGCATCATGCTTGCCAAGATTAGTAATGAGTTTCTGTGTGACGTATGGTATCAGTAAGGGTCCAGGCAGGAATAGGAATCAGTGCTAATAATGACAGAACTTGAAGGTCAAGTGAGAAGTTCTGCATATTATTTCTTTGCTTGTCTGTGTCACCTATATTGATACTGCAGTTGTGGTCAAATTTAGGCATCTACTGAAAATTTTAACTTGACATGATCTTGTTAACATTGTCTTAAGAGTGCAGGTAATTGGGTCTTGGGTTTTTTTTTCTTTGTTTCTTTTTATTGCTACAACACTGTTTTGTCTTTAGTTGTAGAATCCTGCCTGAAAATACCTGAAGCAAACAGCGCTGTCTTGTGTTGCTCTAAAAGAAGGAAGACAAGATCAACCTTGATCAATGTCTTGGTTCTGTAGCTTGATTTCTTAGCTGACAACATCTGCTTCCAGCTTTCTTGAACTTTATTTTAAGCACCAATAGATGTGTTGTATGTGTGTATTTCAGTATTTTAGAGGAAGTACGCAGTAGGAAAGGTAGTATTTAATTGATCCCACTGAAAGTTCTCAAGTACAAACTGTGTAATAACATATGTGTATATTGAAATGAAATGATGTGCCTTTACTGGAAATAGCCGCTAAACCAACTAGACTTTGAGCTTTTTGGTCAAGGAGCTTGTAGAATTGTGAACGGATCCCCAGTTGCTTGGAGCGTTATAATCATTAAGAGCCCTTCAAGAACCTTTTCAGCTGTGTACTTTGTCTTAAAAATACCATTTGTAAGGATATAGTCTGATATAGTGGTATCTGAAAATCCAGTTTTGACAACAGGATGAAATAAAACTAGTATTTTTCTGAACAAAGTAATTTTTCTGTAGTCAAGGGAAAATATTTTAAGAACAGAAAGTAGCTATTCAAGTGGGAATGGAGTAAAGGCTTAATGCATGGAAAGTGCAAAACCAGAGATCACTTCTTATAATTTTTGTATTAAGAATTGTAAGAGAGCCATCCTTTATATAATCACTCCAGAATGTTAATTACTGTAAGGTATTTTAATGGCATTTCTGTGCATAACACAGATATAAGTTAGTTTTAATTATCATTTTGATTTTTAGTTTGTATGTAGTTTAAAATGAGCTGGCAGACTTTTGAGCATGTTTTTCATTATGTTGGTGTTTGAGGAAGTACCTCAGTGAGTTGGATAGTTTGTGTTGCTTACATGATACAGGCACAGACTGGACCATCTTGTGGTTGTTACTGCAGGCTTCGGTGTTCAGGTGTGTGTATTATTTCCCTGTGTCTAGTAGGACAGGCAATTTAGTTGTTTGTCTAAAGACAGCTGAATTACAATACTAAATATTTAATTTATAGCAGAAAGTGTGAATGTACAGGCCAGTTAGTGTGTACACATATATAAATCAGGTAAACAGTAACAGGTTAGTGTAGGATTGTGTTCATTGTGAATAATCTTAAAAACAAATGTATTTGTGCTTGTCACACATACTACAGAGTGTGGAAGAAATATGCAGAAATCATTATATCATGTTAGAAATCTAATAGAAATGGAGGGAGAAAGCAGAATGATGAGGGAGCTGCTGCTGCCACTGCTGCGTGGATTGGCAGCCTATTTGTAGTCGGACAGGCTGGTAGCTAGATTATTGTTGGCTGTAACACATATACCAGTGATGACTGTTTGTATGTATACATTAAGCATTTTATTTTTTAAAGCAGTGTGTATTTTTCACATTCTAAAGAAACTGAATAAATGCACCAAACCAAATTTTCGGTATTTTAAATTGTTTTGAATGGTGTAGTACTTTCATATAATGGAACTCTGTTTAACAGTTGGTTACTGAAATTTTGCTTGAATAGAACATGTTGGGGTAGTAGGGCTTGTTTACATGTCCTGAATGCCATCTGAAAAGATAATGTTATGAGAGATCACACAAATCTTGGCTGCATATGAAAATGGGTCTGTAACAGTTACCAGCCTTCATGTTTTGCCTTTTTCCTGATTTTTAATTGACATTTTAAATGCATGCAGTGGTATTGCCTTAAAATTATGTTTTTAAGTATTAGGGCAATTCCATTCATAAGTCACATGGAGGAATTATAATGGTAGGCATTCATTCCACTCAGTGGTGATTTCTACCCAAGTGTCTCCCTAGTACACAAGAGCATAGAGCCCAGGTGACTTGTTTCACCACTCAGATGCAGGAGTTTTACCAACTGATTTGATTTCATGTAAAGGTCATTTCCCTCCAGCCACTTACCTTGCCAGTAGCCCCAGCTCCTTTATTCTGGAACGCTTCAGAAATCTTTAAAAAAATCTTATTTTTTTTACAAGCTTCAGAAACCTTAAAAAAATCTTTTTTTTTTTTTTTACATTTGGAATTGTTTCATAGTAAGATTATTCTAACCAGGCCGATGTACAACTAAGCAGTGAAGAGTATTGCATTCCATCTTGACCCGATCTGCTGTTTGGAGTAGTCCTGACAAGGAGAGGGATAAAATATTTTTAAATATTGAGATAATGTAGTTAGCTTTCCTGCTTTATCAAAATATGCTATGAGATTGTAATTGATTTATTATTTTAGTCCTTGAGAAAAGTTAGCTTTTTTGGGACAAATGGGAAATACAAGGATAGAAGCAATCTTTTCTTTACAAAATGATGCCCTTACCTAAATAAATATGAGTGCAAGATCTTCACCATGCTGCCTTGTGGCTATGAGTTCTAAAAATTATTAAACAAAACTATATTATTTCCAATAAAATTGTTTACTTACAGTTTTAACATTCCTTGGCTGTTCTGTTTTTAAAAGGACTAAGAGGACTTTGCTCTTTCTGTAGCATTTATTCATTCAACTTTATCTGAATCAGTTATGTGAGTCTAATTCGTATGAAAATTTTCCTAAGATTTTGTGTTGTTTCTTACTGAATTAATTGTACTTTGTTTCTGAAATCAAAATTAGGAAAATACATGCTTAGGATCCTAGGCCCACTGCTAATTTAAATAGTGCCATGTCATTTGTGTATTACATCTTCGGTTCATTTTTTTAAAAATGCCTTTTCACATTGTGTAAAAACCGAGATTCCCTAAGAAACATTACAGGTTTTTTAATGTCAAATATATTTATTGATGGATTTTGCTGTGTCATTGCTGTGGTAAGCATCAAAAGTGCCATACATTGAAGGAAAGCTGGTTAAACTGTAATTTCTAGGATTTCTTTTTCCATCTGTTAAGATAGTTATAGTGTTTACATTTTAATATGCTGGTGTATATGAAATTCCTGTTTCTGTCACTTGTGTAAGTCCTTCATCCTAAATTCCTTCATACTCTCATGGTATTTTATGTATATTCTCAGTGCCTATTTCTCCAGTAATTTTTTCACCTTGATTCCAACATCATCTCTTTGGCATCTCCCCTATAATATCAAGATCTGTCAGAAGTAAAGTTACAGGCATATATTCATCTTCTGTGAAGAAGACCTGTTACAAAGGTGTGGTTTTGTTTTCTCTGCAAATTTTTGACCTTAGCTGCCTGTTGATTCCTCAGCAGCCCAGCAGACGGGTGGCTTCCTGCTTTGATGCATTTCAAGAATGCCTAGGTATTGCTTGTGTAGCTCTACTATTTGCTGTTCACATTTCCTCTTGTGTCTCCTTATTTCCATCTTTCATTTCACCTGTCACGTTTGATCCTTCCTGCTATTGGTTTGTGAGGGGTGAGTTTTCCCCTTTTGAAGGTCACATGTTTGCCTCTAATAACCTCTTCAATCACACTCTTAATGAAATTGGTTATTTTTTACATTTTTGCTTCCTATTCTGTATGGGTTCTTTGCTTATTTTCTGGTTTCTGTGAGCCTTTTTCACTTGGTAAAAGGCTTTCTGGTAAATTCTGGGGTTTTAGTTTCCCTGCTTTTATTTTAAAACGTTTTGACCCACATAATTTTTCTGAAGTTTTAAGTTGTCAGTGTTTGGAATTCCAGGTGTACAACACCTGCCCTTTCCCAAAGTGATCCTCTCAGGGCAGTATTCACACATATTTGTGTGTATGTGTCTGCTTAGCTTGTGTGTTTATGGGAGTTTCCAGGCACAACGAGAGAAACTGGTGGAGCTTGTGATGCGAGCCAGGGGGTATTTCTGGATTTTTTTCCTCTCCTTCTGAAGCCTAAAGTAACACAATGTAGGCAGCTGTGCCGATGCTTTTAAGTTTCTGGCTTACATTCAAATGGAGTGCTTTCCATTAGAGCATCCCCTGCCCGACAGACAGATACCACGGTTGGAGCCAACATCCCCATTTCATGGCGTTCCCCAGTCAGGCTTTCTTCTCCCTTTCCTCTGCTCTCCTCCGTGCTTCAGTGACCACCACCTTGTGTCGTCTTTCTGCTACTGCACCGTCTTCTCTCGGATTCTGTGTCCCTGGCAGGAATCTGTTCCAGCCCAGGAACAAAGACCAGACCAGTTCTGGGCAAATACATGTCTTTTTCATTTCCATGGGCTCACATATGTCAGCTGCATGTTGGAATATGTTTTCTTTCACCACTCCTCACTCAGCACCCACAATGAAGTGTTTCTTTTGTAATTATTTTCACAAACTTTTTGTTTGTGGCAGATGGAATAAATCAAAGTCACAGTGAAAGTGCTGAGCTAAAGCAAGATCAAGTACAAAAAATCAAAATGTATGTGTAAGATGTCAGCTGAGAGAAAGTTAGTTCACTGGTTATTGGAAAAAAATTCCGTGCCTTAATGGGAAGTGAAGGCAAATTAAGAGCATCAGTGTCCTGCCAGGAAGTTATTTACTGTGAACTGATATGGTATAGTATATATACCATTCTCCTGTGGTGAATAATAAGAAAAGGCAAAGAAGGCAATGGTAGTCTTTGTACTTCTGTACCACAGAAATCCATGCAGGAAAGGTGTACGCCCTATATAAGTCTAGAGCCACCTTTATCCTGCTTAATGTTAAAACCAAAGCAAAAGTGGTCCCAGGCTGGTGCTTTGTTGTCCTAATTCTGAACAAGGTGGCATTGATACAGTGTATGATTCTTCATTCTTAACAGTATTAAATAAAGGCCTCTCTGTGTTAGTATATCCGAAGAAATAACATGTTATAATTAGCTATGAAAATGTAGGTAAGATAACAGACTAGAGGCTACAACAGGACGTGGCCAACCATGATACACAACTGAACACCCAATTCATTAATTATGGAAAACAATGTAACAAAATTTAAAAATATAATAATGCAATATTATAATGTAATAAAAATGTTAACCCAGATTGCCAAATGTCTAAAGTTATACTCCTGGAGAAAACTTGTTTTCACAGGCTCAGAGTCCCATCTGCTTTTATTGATATTAGTGCCTTTAAAATTAGTCTTTTTTGCTTAGGCCTTGACTTTACATTTGGGGGACCTATACTTGCATTTTTATTTCTAAATTAATCTCTCTGTTTCAGTTTTCCCATATGTGAAGTTAAAGAATAATGAATACTTTACTTCCTATCAACATTACAAGGTTATTGTGAAGATTAATTATGCTTGTAAACATTATATAAAGGCCTGAATATTGCCAGCAGTATTACTGTGCTTTATTAGGTATTTGCATGGTTCATCCTATAAATAAATGTGTAATGTTCAATGATGAGTAGTTAGCAGTTGACAACTTAAAAAAAAAAAAAGGAAAAAAAGATTGTTCATTTAAATATCTCCTTTTATTTTAAAATGCACCTACTTAAAATTATTGCAAATCAGTGTCATGTCCTGTTTCAATTTGAATAAATCTAATTTTAATAAAGATAATATTAAACAATACAAGATTGTTTCTGACATCCTAAAGAACTCAAATGAACTACTGCATGGAAATCACTTGGCACACTGCTGGAATTAGTGTGTATGTGTTAAATTGAACTATGACAGTAGTAGTCCTTTCTGCAGGTAATGAGCATATTTCCTCATTTATGTGTGTTTGGTTAATTTTGGTTTATAATTGCTTCATAAAGAGCTGAAAAACAATAATGAAACTGTTTTCTATCTTAATCTACAAGTAAAAAGCATCTGAAGAAAATCTTGAAGGACGTGTTTACTAGAAACAGTTCAATTTTGTCTTATCAGATGGCCCTTCTCTGTTTAATGCATCTGTTTTAAGTGCAAATCATGCCTTGATAAACTTCTGTTCCCCTCAGATACACAGCACATTCAGTATATTTGTACAAATCTTCTTTAAGATGTATAGTGTTCTGGTACAATAATGATATTCTTCTTGCCACAAATTATAGTCAGAGATTAAGAGAATAAGATCTAGTAACATAAAATAATAATTTTTGGACACAGATCGATATAATTTTAAAGTAAAAACAAAGCTAAACATACATTAATTCAAATTATTCACGTGTAGATTACTGAGTTAGCAAAACAGATAAATGTTTTAGGGACTGTTTTTATTGCATTGTTTTATGGATGCTCTGCAAGTGAGAAGCAGAGTTTTTTTCTACAAAGTTAAAAAGAAATAAAAATTCAGAAAAGATTAAAACTCAGCTGTTTAAATGAAGATTTTTCAGTTCAAAGGAAAAAATGAAAATCAGAGTCACAAACTTTCCTGCGCACCTTAATGAATAATTTAGATTTTAATTTATTTAATTCACCTGATAATGTAGGGGTACCCACAGATCTTTGCATCTAGGAGTCACAGAGGGCAATGGCATTGTTTGAGTCTTTCTCTTAGTGTCCATATGATCTGTTTTGTTTATAATGTCACTACTGGATGTTCGTTTCTTTGTCTGAGTACCTGGAGAGAGAGGTGTGTTACAAGCAAAGGTCAGCATCATTGTGCTTTTGCTGCAGCGTTGTAGGTAGCTGTAACCTGTTACTGTTTTGTTGGTTGTTAGATTACCTCCTTGCCGTCCCTGTGAGACAGGTGTGTTTTATTCTAGCCATAGGTGAATCAGCAGGGGTGAAGAAATGAGTAGCAACCAGGCTGAATTTTGCAGTAATGTAACAGTGTATTGTAGTAACATGTAACCACAGCCTTGCCATTAGCACCCAGAAGGAATGTGTAACTCTCCATACTGGAAGTATGCTAAGCCAACAGTTTACATTTTGCTATTTGATTTTTCAAGAGGATGATTCTACAGTGCATTACTTTTTTAGTGAAAAATTTTGTCATTTCAATATGTTTGATAGATTTTTGTGTCTTTTTTAATGGATGTACTTAAGTGAATAGTCTTTGGAAGGCTTGATATGAAGTTTTGTATTCTAGTCACAGCATGGTTTTGTCACACCTGTTTATGCATATACCATGATTAATATTCAGCTGATATCACTCTGATGTAACTTGATTTGAAGCCGAAGTCCTGAGCTCATCAGAAAGAGCTTCTAGTGACAAATGAGAATGCTGACACCCCAGAAATGCTTTAGAAAGCTTTAAAAAACATGAGAAGTAGCTTTTCTCTGTATATTCAAGAAATTAAAGCAAAAGCCAACTGTTTAAAACAAAAAATGGCTGGCCCTCAGACTCTATAATATGTATGTCATAATGTGCACAGAAAATGACTATATTGATTTTTAATCATCAACGACATAGCTGATACGATGTGGGGAACTTCAAAACCAGGTATTTAAAAAAATGATATTGTGTAGATGTATCCCAGGTCAAACTTCCGAAAATGTCTCGATACTCGTTGATAGGCCTAGGTTTCGAAACATCATTATTTCCCTCTAGGAGCTGACCTTCCAAAAGGTAATTAATGCCTTTGTATGTTTCTGGAAGTCTAGTTTTGAATTATTGCTTAGTCTCCCTGTTCTTTCGTAGCCTTAACTGGAATCCTGTCACAGTGAAGATGTGCTTTTGCTACAGATACATGTGATATGTGTGATACATGTGATACGTGTTAGTTTTGCAGTTGTTGTGACAGATCTTGTAACTTTTGCCAGTGCCCTGGACTGATCTATGTTATTGTAATTTGTCATCTCTGTGAGAAAGAGGCTTGGACACCTGCAGGTTATTAGAGATGAAGAAGAGGAAAGTCTTACATTACCCTTCTGTCATGCATTCAGTTACTGTTCTTACTGCCATCACATTGTCTACCTGAAGTTACACAGAGCACCTACACAAGTACACATGAACATTCATTATCTTTGTTTGGGGAACTGTAGTAATTTCTTCTGCAACTGTATGTTACTTTGTTGTGTTTCAGAATCCAAAATATGCAATAAATGTACTATGAATTATCCAAAGGCATCATTTGGATTTTTCCTAGTCCACATACATGTTTGGGAGTTTTGTAGCTGACTTAAGTGGATTCTGTATGTTGTGCTGTATGGACTTGATACTGGAGTTCACCTCAGTGTGAAAATGAACTTGATAAGGTACTTTTAGAAGGGGTTTAGAAAATATTAGTGGACATGACAGACGTTTCAGAAGAAGTTTTGTACAGATTGAGAAGGGACAGCAGCTGCTCCTCCTCAGCTTGAATGGCAGAGGGAATTGTGACCTGCTGGTCAGCCACACTGTACAGATAAAGCCTCATCATTTTATCAGTAGCTTCTTGTTAAAGCTACTGCTTATACTCTGTCTTCCTGCATTTGAAAAGAAGGTTTTTGGAGGGGGGAAACAGCAGTTAGTGGCATGCGTTACATTAGAGTGCTCACTGACTGTTAAAGGCAAAATGCAAATGAGAAAACCCATTGGACTTCTCTGACAGTGCTTATTTGCTGGAAGCTGTCATCTTTTGTAACATTTTTTTCTCTCTGTAAGAAATGGGGAAACATATTTGCAGTCTTAAGGTATAGTTACCCACAAATAACAACCTCATTTTTATTTTTTCTGAGGCAACTGAGGGTAGAAAATGTTTTTAAGGAAGAAACATTCAGAGAGTTATTTGAATGGCTTTAAACAATTTAATGCTGTGCATGTTGCAACATAGTCATCTTCTGCTTGTGGTTTGTCGAGAGTGGGTTTTGCAGATCAGAATTTCTGAGTTGTGATATTAGAGAAGTTCTAAGAGTTCTACTCCATACATTCTGTATGCGATTTCTCATTAGTTTTTGTACAGTGTTTCAAGAAAATGCCAGAAATACTTGATACAGAAGCTAATACCAGTTGCTTAGGAAGCTTTTGAGGAAAAGAGATGTACTTTTGTGTTATCTCGAGCTGAAAGGGGAAATGAATGTCATCTGTCACTTTTTGGGCAAATTGTCCAACCACAAGGACATGTGCAGCCAAGCACTGACAGACTAATGTGGGTAGATGCCTAAGTGTGCAGAGAAGATGGGATTTCAGGCATTCTTTCTCTTCAGGATTTGCTTCAGGCAGATTTGGACTGATGGGACTGCAAGTGTGGTAAATATTTCTTTTGTGCTGACTGTCCCTAAGCACTGCCTAGGTACAGAGGTGGCCCAGCATGCTCATCTGAGTCTGTGTGTTTGTAGCCGGGATGATGCATTTGGTTCCACGCTGTGGAGCTGTGCTGCACTAGTCAGTAGGAAATAAGCTTAGAAAAGTAAGAATGAAGTAACTTGGCACTCAGTAGCTCCAGAAGCTAGAGTGGCTTTTCTTGTATGACAGCTCATTTGGATCCAATTCGGTACTAATGGTTATTCCTCACATTTCACATGTAGGTGGTGACAAATGGCTTGGCTAGCCTGTTAGGTTTGAGGCTTACATACAATAGTTTCACCTACATTTTTTACTTTCTTATCTTTCTATTAGTCTAGAGGAAGCAAAAGCAAGGAAGGAGATTGAGTTGGTAAATTGCCATTGCTTTTCCATTTCTTATAGGTGTAAAAAGTGAAGGCTGAAAATGTCTTTTGTACAGCATTATAACTGTGTTGCTGAATATGAATTGTGGAAAGTGAATTTACAAGAAGTAGCTTCTTTCTCAAATTCAATACATTCTTTTATTTAACTGTTGTGATTAGTGTATTTTTATTGTTTTATTTTTTTAAAAGTATTTTAGGTTCCAGGAAGATTTTAGGCAAAGTTAATATTAATGAGTAATTTGAAAAAAAAAATTTTAATTATTAATAACACCTCAGAAAGTCAGTAATGTACTGGAACAAAAATGGTAGCTTCCTGAAAGAAGATTATTGGAGTAAGGCTCTTCAATCGGTGATTTCCAGCAGTATCCCGGAAAACAATTGAGCAGAGTGTTCTCGTTCAGCATCTGGTATTCTCTTTTTTAAAACCTCTGTTCTTTCTGTTTCCACACTTTTTTTAAAAAGCGCTTCTGTTTTAAGCAAAGAGATGTTCTTCTCTGGAGATGAAACAGAAAAATTGTTACATTTCTCTTTGATTCCTTGTGTTCTGATACATGTTTTTAATTACTGTGTTGTTATTTTTAGCTAAGTTCATCCTTGCACCTTCCTTATGTAAACTTCCTTTTCACGTGATTCTAATTTTATCTAGAATTTTTTGTAGCATGTTCCTCCTTACATTTTCAGACCCAAATTGAAGGATAAAATGTTTAGTGTTTTCAATCTTTCTGCATTCACCAATATCAGTTTAGCTCATCTCTTCCAACTTTTAAAGGCTTATTTTTGCTTAATAATGTAAACAGCCAGAAGACCTAGTTAAGATTAAAGTCTTAGTATATGAAACAATTGTACTGACAGTTGTTTTTTTTTTCCCCCTGGAAACCGTGCAAAAACGTCAGGAGAAAGGAAAGAAGGAGGTTTTTTTCTAAGTGCCTGGATACATTTAACTGTTTTATTTATAAAGTCTGGAAGCAGCAGAACTAAGAAATTAAAAAAAAAATCAGTTCTTGTTCTTTACAATGCTGAAGTTTCTGCTGACCCATCAGCCCCTTGGGCTTCTGCTCCCACAGAGCTGCTGGGACAGTGGAGGGCGACGTGCCTCAGCCTCCACACACGGTGACATATGGTGTGTGGGACATCATCAAAATACATGAGAAACGACTGAAATTTCCAACACCTGTCTTCTGTTGTATGTCCTTGTACTTTCAGTTATGGTATTTTTGTCAATGATGATTTTTTTTTTAGAATATATTCATGTGGATTAAATCCGACAGTTATTTATGAAAGAAAGCTAAGAAAAAAAAAACACTGAATGACCAACAACAGATTTTGCTGCTGGCTGCTACAATAAATATGCTACTTTCTGTCCTCGTGCAAGTGGATTACAGGAAGGTTTGAAACGAGCCTTTCCGTAGCTCTCAGCATAGCTCTGTCTTGACTGAGTTAGTGGAATAGTGGAAGAAGTAACAAAAGCAATTTGTTAGTGTGTTTGCGAGAAGCACAACTATTTTAAAAGTAGCATTTGAATGTACATTGGATTTCCTAGAATCTCCTGGTTTGAGTAGAAGCACCAGATTAGAGCTGTGGTTTTATGCAGGACAGTCAAATGTATGGATTTGACCTGTCATCTTAAATGCTGGACTAGATGAGTCTTTTTTCTTTTGTATTGGGACTGTGTTTCATGCCTGATATTGCAGAAATACCCTTGTGCAATCTATGTTAATTAATTTATAAGGCAAAAGAAATGGTGTGTCACCCTTACACGTTGAATGGTTTGTGTCCAGGTTCAATAATAAAATGTTAGAACTGAACAAAAACGTGAATAGCAGTGAGTGAGTGTTCCTTGCCTTAGAGTTCACTGCACCTTCCTTAAGGCCATGTATTTTGTAGAACAGTTTTTCTTGACTTCTGCTTAGCAGAGATACCTGTCAAGGGGGCTTACTGACTCAAGATCTGAAACATTAAAATGTGCAGTGCTGGAGAGGTCTGGAGTACCTGCTAAACAACTGGTACTGGCACTTCTTTGAGTGGTGCTTGTTAGAGGCCTGGCTGTCAGGCCAGCAGTGGGGGTGTCTGCTGCTCTTGAGTGTGAAGCCTTTTGTGTGCATGGATGCGACTAAACAGATTGCTGTTAGGAGCACGTGGGAATTAGTATTTGTTTTCAAGTGTCTCGGCATACATCACTCATCAAACATACATCTTCGTATGGAATGCAGAGCACATTTAAATCATACTTTGCCATAACTCACAGAAATGCAGAGCCAGATTTCTTGTAATATTAGCTTATTCACATTCCTTATATATATGTAGGTGTGTATGTTTTGGTGATGTTCTTCTCATGTGAAGACAGATGAAACCGGACCAGCTGTTGCTCTAAGCTGGAGGAGCTTGAAAGCTTTTTGCCAGACAGCTGCTTGGTGTTAGCTCCGTTGGCCACAAGGGTGGATAGGTCTGAGAGTGGATGTAAAGTTCAGGTTTGGTTGTGCCTGGCGGTGAGCAGTGCCCAAGCTCATGCGCCAGCTGTGCCACATCTTGGGAGGGCCCCGTGCCTTGCTGGAGTGCCTGGGCTGCTGTTCCCGCTGGCTTTCCAGCTGCCTGGAGCCACTGGAGCAGCGCCCAGCAGCTGGAGTGGGATTGGCAGTGGAAGTCTCCAAAGTCTTGTTTGGTCTTCTGTTAGAGCCTTTGCAAATGCCATAATGTGCATTAGGAGTAAATAACGTCACGCAAGAGAGGTTTAGTGCTGACTATGGGGTTAGATCTAGAACAGCTTTGTTAGTTGAGCGTGAACGAAAACTTTACAGTGTAACATTAGTGCTCCAGTTTCACTACAGACAGCTTTAGGTAGGGTTTGAGATCGGAAAAACCTCCTAGGAAGTTAAGTTCAGCAGCGTCGGAGTGCTTTTTAAGTTGCTGCAGATTTCGATCTCTCTGGTGCCTGCCGAGAGCCGCCGGAGGGATGGCGGAGCGTCCCGGCCGCCTCCCGCCGTCCCCGCTAGATGGCGGCCGTTCCCTCCCGGCTCCAGCGCCGCGCGGAGCCTCCCGCCCTGCGCAGGACCGGGATTTCTGCGGCCCCGGCTCTCTGGGACCCCCGAAGGACAGCGGCGCGGGGGGGCTCCCCCGGCATGCTTGCACTGGGTGTGCTCACCTGTAGCAGTGCTACTTTTTAATGATGCATGTAACTGCTAAGCTTCTGATCTCGCTGATTTGTTAGGATTTTAGAAAGGGAAGGTAGAACGTAATCTTTCTCTGTTGAAACAGGAATTTTCCCAGTATCTTCCAAGGAGAAAAAACTTTCATAATAGCTGAATTAACAACTCAATGATTTGTTAGCCACTTTGGTCGTTTGACCACTAGAAAAGTGAAGTTAAAGAGGTGCATTTTACTTATTTCTGGTTTGGTTGGCGGTTTTTTGGTGGGGTTTTTTTTTTTGGTTTAGGTCCCTTTTTTTCCCTCACAATCCATTACTTTTAATTCTGTGTAAGATAAATTTGTGAGGTTTTGGAGTTTTTTGTTTTGTAGCAGTTTCAGCTCATTTTGAAAAAGGTAAAACTTTGCATGTTTTTGGGATTTTGTTTTTTGGGGTTTTTTTGTTTGGTTGTTGGGTTTTTTTTAGGGGGGAGGGGAGGGCAGGTTTAATGTGAATTATCTACTCATGTGCATTAAGTAGGTCGTTTCTTGGAAGACCAATTCTTGAGGATGTCAGGGTTCCTGTTACTACATTCTTTTAAAGTAAGTTTTTAGTCCGATGGTGCAAACACCATTGAGTGCAAACTTTTCCAGATGCACTGAGCAGGAACAACCAGTAGTTTAAACAGCATGAGTTTGTCTTCAGTGCTTGTTTTTTACTGACAGATTGTTAACGTTCAGCTTTTTTACTTTTAAAGACCATTCTGACGCTAATTGATTGAAAATTAATACAGAAACATTTGTATCGGAAAGTTTTTGAGAACATAAGTTTTTCCAGTATGCACATGCATAATATAATGGAGTAGATTTGGAAAAAAATACAAGAGCAGAAAACAATAGGCAGGAGTGTTTGGTACTCTCATTGTGTTTTGAACAAAGTACAGCAGCAAAAGTATTTAGCTGTCTTACAACAATACCTACTCATTCAGTGTAGTTAAAGACTTTGCATAACTGAAAATAAGAACATCAATTTGGTATCAATATTATTAGGACTTCACGTAAGTGAAAACATGAGCTTAGATTTGAAACCTCTGAAAAATGTCAGATCCAGAGAAGCATGCATTTTACAGATGCAACCACTTAAAATGTTTGGGCATGGAAAAGTTTACTTTTAGCTATTTTGGGATTTATAAATGTTAATATATTTTGGTTTTTAGTCTGTAAAAAGCCTGTTAGTTGTCTGCTTTTCATCTGCTTCATCCTATTCTGTTCAGCAAACTTTGATGTATTTCTTCTGTTTTAGATGTGAATTAGAGTGAATTTAACAGAGGTCATCTTATTTACTTTGTTGCTTGTGCATCTTCAAGATTGATATTACTGGTTCAGTTCTAAAATTATCATTTACCAGGTGCTAAAAAACATGCTGCTTTAGTTTCTTGTGTAGGCGATTGTATTTCACTATAGTCATAAAGTGAAGACAATGGAAAAGCTGGACGTCTAGAGATCCTTGGTTGTTTTCTAGTCTCATGTACATTAATAATCCAGGAGAGTTTTTTTTACTTTTTAGATTTTCCCCTCTAAATGTGTAATTTCTGGCAGAAAATATGTTACAATACAAATAGAAATTTTAATGCAGGTTTACCAATAGTATCTTGGCCCCTTGCAGAAGGTTAAGTTCAGCAAAACTCAGTGTTAGGGCTCCTTTGGTGGCGGAGCTAGTCTGTATGCATTGTTTGCAAATAGTTCATTATTAAACTGAAGTCAGTCAAAACAGTATTAAAATTTGAAAATATTTAGCTGGATCGTATGGTAGAGCTGGATTTCCTAGATGCTTTATGAGATAACACCTTTGTTTCTCCATTATGTTCATAACCAACCAAGCAAGATGCATATATACCAAGGGAGATCTGCTGTGAATCTTGTCACTGTGACAAAGGAAATGATAATATCTTTGATTCTAAGAAATTACAATCAGGAACGCAGGCCCTTTATAGTTGCAAAGTGGAAAAAACACTTCTCCAGTTATGAACACATTGAGTACAGTCATTCAGTCTTAATTGAAAACTGTCACTCGGGGAGGAAGATGTGGGTGGTATTTGTCAAACAGAGTGAATGTCAGCAAGGGCAGAGGTGCAGCGTGGTATTGCCTGTGCTAGCAACAGGATACGCATCTGTAAGTGATTGCTGCTGTCAGCAAAGTGGAGGATGAATGTGGTGGGCAGATTTAGTTATGATATCAAACAGCAGTGTATGCATATGAGTACTGGGACAGTAAAAGAGGGATCTTTGGAGTTGAGGGAGAGATGTTCTGTCTGGGGAATCAGCTCAGGATTTCTAATTTCAGCTGTGCAAAAAGTAGTGTAAACTGTCCGGAATTTGTGAAGGCAGGGCACATGCCAAGCATTACTTACTCAGTCTCTTTCTGTTGTTGATGGAGTAAGAGATTATTTATTTTTTAGTTAGAGTATTAGAAGAGTTGAACACCATCCTAGGTACAAATTCCTTATGGGGTCAGTAATCAGTTATGCTGTTGTGGTTGCATGGAAATCAGTAGTTGGATGACCCAGTGGAATAGCAGATGCTGTGCAATTTGCAAGTACAACTTTCATCTGTGCCATAGCACTGCAGAGTAGAAGTTCATCCTTTGAAATGTCTGGGGTATGTGACTGGCAGTAGAGTTTGTGAGAGGAATCCACTGGCCAGGTTATTTGTCCCAATCTCTTGACACTTACACTGAATTATGATTAGAGTAACTTTAACTGTGTGACATCAAGCAGCTTCTTCACTGCAGCACTACCATCCCTTGCAATATACAGCTCCTTCCTACTTATTTGCTATTCCTGTTAAACTCTTACAATTCTACTAAGCATTAGCACTTTGCAAATTCTCTTTTTCATTATAGTACTTCTTGTTTTCTGCTTTATATGTGAAACATAGGTAGCAGTTATATGATATGGCTGTACAACCCCAGCTGTATGGGTGAAACATAAACAATATAGTCCACGTTTAAGGCTAATCATACCCGTCTGTGTCATTTGTCACATTTCTGCATCCCAATTTGTCACTTCCAATTAATTCCCACTAGCTGTGCAGAGTTGTCAGGTATTTTAATTTTTATTACAGATGTGTAATTTCAGCCCTCCGCTCTTCACCCTGCAGTACTGAGGTGCTCTGGTCGTTCTGCATTTGCTTCTTGCAAATCACTTGTCTGAAACGCTGCTGCCGTCATCACAGCGCGTCTCCCTGGCTCCACTTGCTGTTGCACAGGCTGAGGGAAACATGGCAGAGCAGGCAGCTTTTTTTCAGGCGTGCCATGCCTTGTGCCAGCCGTGCTCCTGTCAGCAACCTTGCAGCATCAGGCTGTCATGTTTTCGGCTTTGAACGGCGGGAGGGTTTGGGGTGAAAGAGGAAGGAAGAGAATTGCTGAGGAGCAGGTGACAAGCAGGTGCTAACCTGGGTGTCTCAGAGAGCACCTTAGGCACGTTCTGTAAACCCACGGTGTCCGGGTCCTGGCTCCTACACGGAACATGGGGAGAGGCTCAGGCACCTGCAAGAGGCCCAGCTGACCGGTGCAAGAGGTGGTTGTTTCCAACCGGCAGCCCCGGGTGCTCCTGAGTGATGAGGTGGCACTTGCAAGCCAGACTGATGAGTCCTTGTGTAAATAGTAGTGGTTAACCGTGCTGCAAAGGGAATGATTTATAACGAGAGGGTGTCTGCAGTTTTAAATAAAGTGTTACAACAGCTGCACAGACACAGATTTTAGGGTTCTGTGTTCCAATTTTAAATGTTACAGTCCCTCTAATTTTGGATTATTTTGACTAGGCACAGCTGTTAAGCCTTTCTCTCCTCTTTTCCCACTCTCTCCTCAAGGAACATAAGCCTCTAAAAGTCCACGGTTATCTGTCATAATGTGAGCCTTGCTGGCTATCATATATTTAATAAATGCTATTAACTACCTGGTGATTAAGTTGGAAGAAAGAAAGGAGAGTAACTTGAAGCAGGACCGTAGCTAAAAAGAAAGACAATACCTTAGCTTGTAGCAGAAGATTTTTCAAAATAATGTGCCTAAAAATACACATTTATTTAGAAATTCTTTAACTTCATTTAACTTCTTTAACTTCATTTGTTTTGGCAACCACATCTGAAAAGCTTACAAAAAACTTTTTCAAGTGCTTCTTCAGAAGGTATTTTACTCATTTTGCCTAAACTGCCTGGCCTGTTACAGTCACTTACCTTCCCAGAACACTGAGTTAATCAATGCCTCTGAGAAGTAAGATCACCTCACCCGTTTAACAACTGACCAGTCAAATTAGTAAGAGCACATATTTAATGTTTCTGCAGTTTTGTTAGTGTTAACTAAAATATCTCACTATTACTGGCTTCATTTTTTCAGATAAAATATGGAGTATTTTCTGCATCTGTCTTTTGCAAAATGTAACAAAAGACCAGATCGGGGATATACAACAGAAAACCAAACCATATCAAAAAATATAAATTATGGCATTAAACAAACCATACAAAACAGTGGATAACAAATTTGCCAGTTCATAAGGAGTTACATAAATTAATAAAGTCATGTTATTTTTGGATTTGTTTTTTGCCTTTCATGTTTTATGGTAATTTTCTGGTAGTAGAGTTTTAATGAAAACATTTACTCATGTAAATGAGAGTTTCAGTTTGCTCGTGTTAACAATATTATTTATTTTTGTAAAGAAAAATCCTTCCTTTCTTTACCATCTCCTTTCAGAAATCTTTTGGAATATACTGAGGAAATGTCATCCTTCCTTTGACATTCATGTTTTGTTTGGGTTTTTTTCTTTTATTTTAGTTTCTATGAAGTAGTGTAAACTCTAGCTTAATTTGATCTGGCATCTCCGCAGTTGAACATTTGTAAGTATCTTGTATTGTGGCCCATCTGGGTTGTCATAGAAACCGGAGACCTCCATCCTCCTCATTGTTGTTGGAAATGGAATGCAAACAGGGCATCAAAGTGACGTTTTTCTAGTACAAGTGAGAGCCCTGTGAAGAGCCAAACAGAAAGGGTTCTTACTGGTTTTGTGTTCCTTTGGCTTGTTGTAGCAGTTGTTGTAGTACACCCTGTTTTCTCTTGAATATCTAGCAGCTGGGTAATAGAAAAAATGTGAGCAACATGAAAAGGCCAAGCTTGTGTGGTTTATCTTGTCCACAGATTTTTCCTTTCTATCTTTTCTTGATGTATTTGTCTTGGATTGGGGCTGCTAACTAGTAAGGAGGTCGGAGCATGTTACTGCAAATCATTTGCGCTGCAAGGGGCTGAAAGAACCAATTATGTAGCACGTACATGTGGTTTAACGTTTGTCTGCACTGATCCTCTATCCTCTTACAAGGAAAAACAGCCAAATAATTCTGGCAAATGTGTTGAAATTTTCCAGTTGCAAAGTAGTAGAAATGCCGAGTGACTGTTCTTCAAATCTGTATGCGTTTAACAGATATAATTGTAAAATCATATACCGCTTCCCTTCCCCCACATGCGCTCCAGCTGTGTACTCAGCAGTTCTGCTGGCATGCTGGTGAATGGTCCTGTCTCCTCCCCTGGACAAAGAACCTTTGAAATCACCGCTGAATGCTAACCAACACTGCCAATTGTACATGATCATGGATTTCCAAAATAGGTTGAGAAATAATTTTCTAAATAGCGACTTGCTCATCAACTGAGAGACAGCCTCCGTCAGCACAAAGAGGGCACAGGAACACTTTGGTTTTTTGTGTGGGAGAAAAATCTTAGTACAGTCTGTTCATGCTGAGCATGCTGTTGCTGGCCTAAAAGCAGCTGCCTGTATACTCTACACTGCTGGTGCAGTTTCTTGAGCGATATGGGTCACTGGGCAGACTTCTGGTCTTCTCTAAATTGATTAAGGAAATCAGTTTCTACCCCTGTACAAAAGGTGGATCCTCCAGTTCAGAGCGCTATGTGGTTTGAGAATCTGTGCTGCAAGTGTTAAAGGCTTGGAGCAAAAACTCCTCTTTCATCATTGCTCTGGTAAATTGGAAGAGGAAGACGAGAAATGTGGAGGCAGAATGCTGCAGTCCTCCATTATTTGTCTAGCTCATAATAAATACATTTGAACTGCAGAGCAGGAAAAAAACCACTGAATTATTATCACTATTTAGATAGTACTAGTATGTGTTAAATATTTCAAAAGATTTTTGCAGACTAGGTTTTTGGCCTGTAGAGCATACAAGCTAATCATGCAACCTACAAGTGGGGAAACAAAAGAAGAAAAACAGTTAAGAATGTGGATATGTAGAGTTAAATCAAGCAAGGTTTACCGGTCAGTTCTTGCATATGTGTATATGAAATATGGACCTTTTTTCTTCAATGAAATAGTTATTTCTGATGCACTGAAAAAAAAAAATCTCAAAGTACTCCCTGCACTACTACTTGTGTCACCTCAGGCACCCCTCTGGGCATAGGCCTGACATTGAGAAGGGGCTTTAAAAGGGGCCTGTTAGACCAAAGTGCTCTCCTTTTTCTAAGTCAGTCTGATAAAATGCATGCTGTCTTCTGCAAGCCTTCCCTGCCAGTGAGAAAGGACTAATATTTGCTTGTCTGACGTCACTACTTTTCAGTTCTGCTTTACATTATCTCTGAGTGCTCAGAATCACAGAATATGCTGAGTTGGAAGGGACCCACAAGGACCATTGAGTCCAACTCTTAGCCCTGCACAGGACCATCCCCAAGAGTCACACTGTGTGCCCGAGAGTATCATCCAAATGCTTCTTGAACTCTCTCAGGCTCTTTGCTTTTGCAAACCTGTTTCATCTGACTCTTTTCTGTGTTTCCTGATTATTTTTTTTGAGCTTATTTTTTGTTTTCTTCCGAGCTTCCTTGCAATCAATGACAGCTTGACTGTCTTCCTATGCAAACTGACAAACGTGTTTGGGGTTTAGTGTGGTTTTGATGCGAACATATTTATATGATTCTCCAAACAAATGCCGTGAAAATTCTACAAGGCTCATAATGAATAGTGGCTATACAGTGTGAAGTCAAGTATTTCTGTTTGCACATTAAAATCTTTACACTGGGTTAGGGCTTTGTTTGTTCGTTTAATTTCTGCAACACCTATCACACACTGACATTTTTGTTACAATTGGTTGACATTTTCTCAGCCTTTGGCCATGGCGTTTCTTTTTTTAGAGTAAAGTTAGATCACTAGTTACTTACATGCCCTGGCATGTATTTAGTGTTATAAGTGTGTGCCTGATAGATGTTTTAAAAGCCTCTTTCCTCTGATTACATCTTGTCTCAACTCCAGATGGATTACAATAGAGGATAGTTTTACCAAAACAAACAAATAAATATGCCCTATTTTCTTGAATTTGTGCTCTGTTGTATTTTTTAGAAAACAGAAAGAAATCCTGAAGCTTGCTTCCCCAAAGCACCCCTGCATTTCAGCATCAATTTGATTTATTCAGAGGTAATATGAGCGAAAAAGTTATCTCAGCTGTGCCTTTTGTCTAATGGGCCCCCTACCTCAGAGCCCACAGAACCTGCTCCCTAATGTTGAAACTCCCTTCGACTTCTTATATTGCAGAGGTTATCTGATAAAGAGAGTTATGTGAGGGCTTATTTTTATGGTCAGGAATTTAAAAGGGTACGTGTTATGTGTGTAAAACTTTATTAGACTCTTGTTGCAAAGATAGTGCAGCTTTAAGGTAGTTCTCTGGGTTAATAATAATGCTTGAGATCCCAGAATGAGTAAAGTTACCAGACCTGAGGACACAAAACAAGATGTCTTGCTGTAACAACCTGTGTTTCAGTTGCTAGGTTTCTGTAGTCTTTCAGCCTTTCTCAACAGCGCAATGTGTGAAAAAAAACCAAACCCATTGATGCGAAACCATAGAGAGGAAAACTAGTGTTTTGTGATTTACAGTCTCAGAGACAGATGTGATAGGTGTCTTTAGCAAAACATGAGAGTGACCCAGTGATGCTAGATTTAGAAGTCCAAGCATTCTGAGCTAATGCTTCCGAACATATTCACAACTCAGTTGTCATGCAAGAAGTGCTGAGTGAACGCCAATGAAATAATACTTCTGAGTTTCACTAGGATTGTCTGATACCTCCTAGTGCAGGTTTAGCTAGTCAGACCAGTTTGTAGCGTGAAATGTGTTCATCCAGTAATATGGTGCATGTTCTCTGCAGTAAGTAGCAAGTCAAACATATGGTGTGAAAAAGAACTTACACTTCATTATGTGATGAAAATATGTTTAATGTTTTTGTTTAATTTTTTTTTAAATTAAGTTAATTTGCCTTTTAAATCTCATATGGGCCTGCAGAGGCAAAGAAGAAATCTTAGTCTCCCCTAAAACCACGCTTATGATGTATATTTAGTATTGCATAAAGAGGAATTACAGGGGAACTTATTTTCTCTTTCTTACCTCGCTTTGACAGAGAACTCCTTGGAGAATTATAGAAATTCATCAAAGATTTCTTCAGCGTTCATTTTACATCTCTAGCATTTACAGTCTGTCTTTAAAAGATTTAACAAAATCCTAGTAACAAAAATTCACCTCCCAGAAAAACAAAATTCTGAGAATTTTAACTAGTTGCACTAGGACTCTTTTCTCACCATTTGAAATGGGATTCTCACATTCTTATTTTTGATATCAACAATACCTCAGTCTTCAAGGATTATTACAGCACTACAAAAAGCCTCGGCAATTCTGTTCTGGGAGTTCGTCACCACACTACATATTTCTGTATGTGTTAGGTTAAGGGATCTGTTCACCCACCTCATGGACCCCATAAATCCTTGAGAGATCTTCCTGATTGGCATAATATAAAAGGAAGATACTTGCATTATTTTTGAGAGGTCTTCTGTAAAAAGAGAATGATAAGGCAGCGTAAAAAATATTTCCTTCTGAAATATTTTCTAAGAGACGTTGGGAAAATAACTAACATTACCAAAAAGTTCTGAAGAGGTACACTTATCAGGCATTTATTAGTTAAAAAAGTCTCCATGAGCTGCAATGTTGCATTCTTCACAGTTGAACATAGCCCACTTGTCAGAAAACAGTATTCCAAATGGTGGAATCCAGTGATGGCTCAAGAAAGTGGAAGCACCTCTGCAATGCTTTATTCTGAAAGCAGTTTCAAAACAAGATTCTTACAGCCAGGAATTTTGAAGCTTTAAGTCATGATTCTAGTACGTACTCCAAAAAAGATGAGAGAGCAAATTACAGAGGCATTAGGTACAATTCATGTGTACATAAATTCAAAATTGTTTTTTACAAAAGTAAAAAACGGTGCCAAACGTGGCACAGAAATGTGGTTCTGCATTCCTTCACAGTGCTATCCTGACCTGAAAAATTTTAATCCTAGCTCAAACAAGATTTCATTGCGTTACAGCGTTGAAGCATTATAGATAAATTTTTACAGAACAAGAGATATGGATGCTTTAGATAATTTTCTTCAATGTCCTAATTATGTTTGTTTCAAATTTATTAGATTTAAGAGTGAACATCATCTTTAGTAGAGAAATTATATCTGACAAAATTTATCTTGGACTTTGTTGATATCAAATGTATCCCCACAAAAGCATTCCTTATTCTTTAAAAAAATTGTTGTTATAAAAGAACTTGTGTTTGCACTTTGAGCAAATGTATCATAGAGGGAAGAACTAACTGTCTAACTATTCAGCTTTCTCAAGGCAACCTCAGCAGCGTTCAGTTATTTCAATGAATTATGAATTTATGTAATATATTATAGGCTTATATGGTACAAGTTAAATTGGATTCAAGACTGAATTGGCATCTTTAGATTAAATTTAAGAAAATTTGAGAAAGGAGGTCCAAATTCTATTAGAAAATTACTTAGATGTGGAAAGTGGGTCTGAAGGTCTTTAACGATCCCTCTTGTAAACCAAGTCTCCTTTGGGTACTTTAAGTGGGTTCAGTAGTAGTGTTTACATTCCTGTTATAAGAGAAGAGCCACCTTTGTTTCCTTTGTACTGGAGGGGATCTTTGACAACATTCACCAGAACTCTGAAATAAAATTTGTGAACCATTCTGAACAAGGATAGGGCTGGATTTATTGCTTGGCTTGTAACCAGTCTCTGTAGAAACAGAGTTTGTTTCAGACACTTCAAAGTTACCAAGTCTTAGAAAACAGCAGGTCATTTTGAAATAGTAGCTAAAGGTGGGGAAACTTACCATAGAAGTTATATTTATTTATGGAGTTACATGCAGATGCGAGTATCACAATGCATTAAAAAATGGGAGAAGGATGGGAGAGGATAATGGAGCTAATAGCAAAAAGAGTATTGCCATCACTCACTTATATAGACCAGTTCTGTATGCAGCTGTATGTCGTGAAGTCATTTGAAACAGTTAAAAGTTCCAACGGATAGTAGAAAATGTCATCAGATTTTGTAGTGTTTAATTTATTTTTACAATAATTTGGATTCTGTTCAGATTGTTTATAATCCCTCCTTCCAAATTTGTTTCCCTTTTATCTGTGTGAGCATGTGCTGACACCGTTACTCAGTATACACAAATGCTAATCTACCTTCATGCACATGGAAAATAGCTTTCCTGGCACTGAGTTTAAAACTCCCATAGAATACATTATTAATCGAAGAAGTCTCTCTTTTAGAAAAACCTATCATTTATGTGGTCACCGTTGAGGAGGTTATAAAATGTAATGCTGTTTGTTACCAGTGTGGTCTTCAGAACATACAGCATACAGCCCCAGATACTCAAAGTGCATTTAAAAAAGATTTAAATTTCAAAAGTCGTTTTTCTTCTTTATGCTGTGGTTGCATACACTAACATGAGCTAATTATAATGCGACGACAACTTCTTTTCTGTTGCCCTGCATGTGTTAATGCTCTAAATGCGTTTCTTTTGGCGGGTCTCTGCAGTGAGGTGAAAGCATGGTAACTGTTCAGTTCCACATTGTGAATAATTCCCTGGTTCTGCATTTGGCTTTTTGTGGTAGATCATGCATCTCTGAAGTTCAAAGAGTAGAATTGTGAGGGAAGTGGGTAGGGTGAGGCTGGTGTCCATCTCTGTATAACTCAGCCGAATATGACTGCGGCTCAGTAACAGAGCCTCAGCCCAGCTTCTGCTAAGTCTGCCCAGCTGAGCTGTTCCTTCGGTTACACGTGCCGGCCTTGCAAACGCTGCCGAGCCTTATCAAACGCAGCCAGTTGGTGCTGCTGGTATGAAAGCACAGGGGAGCTCTCATGTGGAAGGTTAATGGAGTGTAATTAGAAAAAAGAATGAACTGCTCAACCACTCTATCTCACTGTACCTGCACTGAGAGTGACAGGTGCTCTGATCTTTTATAAACCCTAGAGCAGAGGTTTAACAGACTAAAATTATGACAGTATAACTGTCAAACAAGCAAGTACACTGTAAAGAAGTAGTATGAACTTATAGGAATACGAATGTTTATGTTCCGTTGTGTAGTCTCTATTAGTACTTTTTTCATGCAGGATATTGTCCATACTTATATAACAGGTCTCAAATACATTTTCCTGTGAGGTGATCATTGAAGCCAGAACGTTCTTTCTGTTCTGTTTGTGACTTCTTCATATCTGCATCTCACATAACCATTACCTTGCAGAATGAAGTGATGGCACTATCCTGAGGCAGTTTGATACCAAGGAATTAAAATTTCATAGAGAGGAGTTCTGGCAGAAGTAAGAACAGTTACTGGAATTTATATTCCAGGAAATAAAAAAAAATTGAGATTACATACATAAATTGAGATTAGATACTAATGCCTGATCCCATGAATTAAGTTAGGTACTATGTATGTCTGTTGAAAACTATTGTGTTCTTAAAATGGTTTTTTGTGTTTTATCAAGCATGCAAATTTTTTTTTCTTTTAATAAAGTGCCGATAAACTTTAATTATGAAACTGCTACTAGGAAACAGAGGGAAGATGCCACACATCAATTCCAAAAAGGACAAGGAGGTTAACCAGTTTAACTTCCTGCATGTTAGAAGCCATCATATTTTACCTCAGTAACCCAGTGTGATGTCTTCCGACTTCAGGGAGAATTGGAAAGTTTGGTTATCAGAGTACTAAGTTTTTGTCTTCCACATCTTTGTTTTCCAGAAAACAGGTGTTGTATTAGCCTGCCAGTTATTCTGAAGGCCCTTGCAATGTCAGCAGGTTGATTAGGGAATTTTGCTCAACTAATCCTAGCAGGTAGTCCATATCCTGCATTGCAGTGGAAGGGAAAAAATATCCCAGCAAGTTTGACCTGGGGATATTTTTTCCCCATTCTAAAATCAATAATATCTAAATATATAAAGAAGCATACAATAAAAGGCATCAAAGAAAGAAGATAACTTGCTTTGTTTGGCTTCTAACTGTGGCCAGTATCTTGTATTTCAGGAGAAGATGAGAAAACAGTCGTGAGCATATCTGGTTGTTTGTGCCTCTGGACATGTTCTAAAGAATGAGAGTGGAGTTTCAGTGCTGGAGGAGTGTGCTGGGAACAGGCACTTGCACTGTCCCTGGTAGGGGACAAATATGAGCAGAGTCTTCCCAAGTCCCAGATCCCTCTCCCCCTCACATGTACTATACAGTCTGCTCTGAAACTTAGATTATGCATTTCCTTTACAAAGCTGTATAACCTTGTCATGGAGGCTTCAAACCATGGCTAGCTGTTACCTCTCATATTAGGCTTTTCCAACATTTAACCATATCTGCATCTTATTTCAAGATTCAATTTGTCCACCATCAAATTACAGCCACAGAGTCATCATTTTACATTTTTCAGAGAAACTAAAACCCCTCCCATCATTGCATTTGCTTTCTTTATATAAATATCTATACTCCATGAGAAGTCACCTCTCAATAAACTGTATATGCTGAGCCTCAGTAAGCTTCACATTACACAGTGCTGTTTGTTGGGTCCTTGATTATGTTGTGGTTTTCATTTGAACTATCTCCAGTAGCACTGCATCTCTCAACAAAAAAGGTAGTTTTCCATTCTTCTGGCAAAATGCCTGTTCTTGAGTGTTTATAAGAGAGGTGGAAGTTCAGCAAATCTTTAATTGTTGAGTGAGGTACTCAACTCAGTTGTTGAGTGATGTACATCATACTTAGTGATGTACCTTTTGTACCAAAATAAACAAACACAGGGACAAAGTCCCCCTCCCCATACCATTTAAACTGGGACAGTAAGGAGGAACCATTGCTTTGTTTTTCAGATGACCGCTGTTGTCTGATCTACAAACCGTGATACAATTGGAGGACAGTAGTTTGTGTCTTCTGCAGTGATTTAATTTGATGTCTTCTCTGTGAAGCAGGCATTTTTCTTTATTTTGATTGTCCTTGGTTAACTAAAGAAAACAGTAGAGCAGGTATATTTAGCTGAACAGAATGTCTGTATTTAATACAGTAAGTGACTAGGAAGAAGAGAAAATCTCATTTGAGTGGGGTGAAACTATGACTTTTTACTCTAATAACTTATTCTGCTTATGAAGTGGAAATCAACAATGAATTGTGATGTGATGTTGTTCATGAGAGGTTTTAATTGAACTGATGCTAAACAGTATTTAGTTGATGACATAGGGACAATGCTGGTGTTAGTTTGTGATATTTGTAAAGCAACTGTGGAAATGAAATATGAGATGCTGTTAACAACATCAGAGTTATCAATACAGGTTTGTACAACATAGTTTGAGCATTTAGGTCTTTCTGTTCACAAAAGAACACATTTGCATTCTGTGGTTCAGTAAAACTAGTCATCTTTGATACTTCTGATCACGCATGAAGCGCATGAGCATGAACTGTGTGTGTTGCCTTTCATGAGGAGGAGAGGAGGTGTGATTCAGTCATGAGAATAGCTGTAGGATGAACAAGAACCCTGCTGAAGCTGATTAATGTTTAGTCAAGGATTGATACTCTGCTGTAGAATGTTGTAAAATTACTTTTTGACTCCTTTTCGCTGGGGTTATTCAAAATATGAGGAGTTATCAGATTAGAAAGTGCACTTCTATTTAGGTTTTTTGTTTTTAAAACATGAAGTAAATTTACTGTTTTAAATTTCTCTACTTTGTTTGCTTAATGCAGACAAATTCAGTTTAAAGGATGTCATGTTATTAGGTAAATCAGAGGTAGAGAAGAGAAGCAGCAAGCCCAGCCTGGCAGAGGTGTTTAGCTTAGGTAACTAGCTACTGCCTGTAGATGTGAATGGCTTTTTCATGGGGGTGATTGTTTTCCTGTGTGTTCTCCTACATAGAAATAACAATCCATAATATTTTTTGTTCTGAAATTTTATATCCCAAGCTTCAGTCCATGGCAGATTTTACAAGACCATATTACACACTTTTAGTAAAGTAGGTTTAGTCAGGGATCATATAAACTTTTTTTATGTTGAAGTACAAAGAACCCTTGTTTCATTTCTGCACAACTTGGATGGCTTTCTTATTTTTCCCTAAGGAGATTTCCCTCCCCTCCCCCCCAAAACACACAAACGGGGGTAGAACAATAAGATGGGCAAGATATAATTAAAATGAGCACCTTTTCCAGTGTAGTCAGCAGTTCAGTTTTTTAGTTTCTTGAACCTTTTCATGTTGAGCTGAACCCCATATCCTTTTAGCAGTTTGTATTTGTACTTGAAAGTACTTCTGCGAAGCAGAAAAACCTAAAGCAAGACAAACTTTGTCAAACCTTGTCAAATTTAAAAATAAAAAATTAATTTTATTCCTTTCTTTCCATTCCTCCTTAATTGCATTCAAAGTACTGCACTTAACTCTTTTTCCTGTTTTGTTTTGACTGTTGTCACACACTTAATTCCCCATTCATTAACTGCTTCATTGTTTAATTATCGTAGCTGTTTTTTCAAGTTTCTTTCTGTTAACAGAAGTGCTAGGGTAAGAAACTAGATATTACAGTTATTTAATACATAAGCTGCAGGAAAACATTGTATGTGTGCTGCTCCTACTAGTTTAGTCTCTGCACCCTTCTTTGTGCAAAAGTAAATATTCTAAAACAACAAGACGGTGATACATGAGGCATTTCACAGTACAGCATTCCCTTCCAAAAATTAATTGGTCTTGTGGTATTGCAAATGGTAAGAGACATGGTACTGAAAATTCAGCAATCGAGAAGTCGTATAAAGCAGAATAGCACAGCAGCTATTTTTGGCCGTTTTCGTTTATAATCCTAGCTATATTTTTAAATAAAATTAAAAAAAAACCCAGAAGCATTCTCCTCTGTTAAGAATGAAGGAATGAACATTGTTTTCAGAACTGGCATAATCCACTTCTGAATGATTTTTAGCAACTTCAAGTGATGTTTCTCTATCATAAAGGAAATATCCCACATCATTTTCAAAATACATATGTGTTTCAAAATACATATGTGTGAACTGTGTATTTCTTTCAGGATCACACCTGCAGTAATTATTTTAAATAGTTTTAAATATAATTAAATGTAATAAGTCTACCAACATTTTTAACAACAAATACTTTCCACATTATGCCAGTTGCTATCTAACAATATTTATCTGACATAACATCAAAGTAGATTTTTATGGAAGGAAGATTTATTTGAATTCTGTTTTACACAAGGTACCATATGCCATAGTCAGTAATTGTTTTAAAGTTATTAAGACTGCAAAGCAAGCTCATGAATTTAGGGCATACCAAATTTAACTGTACTATCTTGGTCCATCTCTAGTGCTCATTCGCATCGTAAGAAATCTTCATATCTTTGTGCAGCTTTTAGCTGTGTTTTCTGTGAACTGAATGCAGTACATGCTCTTTGGGACAGTTACTGGAGTGTTGGCAATCCAGCCATTGACTGGGTATGGTTAGATATCTGTGTATTTACCAAAAACTTTAAAAAAGTTAGATTTTTAAACTATACCAGTATACAGTGTGCATTTCAGTAATCATGTCCAGGAGGGCATTCAAGAACGAGATGGAGGTGGTCTCCCCGTCCCATTGCTACATTTCCATTCAGCACACAAGCACCTCTGCCTTGGAAGAACCTTTTTTGCCTGAAAAATATAGGTGCCACTTGGATCACCTTTAAGAAGTAGGAAATTGTATCACTCTATTTTCTTGAAATAAAATTATTTCTAGTTTAGATGGTTTGGATTTTTTTTTGTTGATAAAAAGATCTGTAAGTAAAGCACAGCCAGAGGTGCAGAATTCTGTAAAAATACAGGATAACCACAGAAATAGCTGTAAATATTTCTATAGTCCTTTGATCATTCTTTCAATGGAATTTAATTCAAGCTGGTTTGCCTGACAGGGTTTTTATTCTTACTGGTGTAGATTCTGCATCACCAATGTCTATAATTGGATTTCACTATTTTAAAATTTAGATACCATCTTAAAGCGTTAGATGACTGTACAATTATTCTCCTTGCTTGTAATCTTTCCACTCCAAAATTGCATTCCCAAAATGCACCCTCTTTGCAGGTTAAAGTCTAGTTGTGCTGGATCTCCAAAATCTTTTAGCTTCTTTCTACCATGTAAGTTTTGATATCTTTTGGTTTGGGTAGCGGTGGGGAATGGGGCTGCCAAAGAGAGAGGGAGGCTGGAAATGAAGATTACAGAACAGTAAAATTCCTTCCATCCTCCCCACTCCCAAATTGGAGGTTATTTGAAATCAGTACTGCCTTTTACCATTTCATTCGCAGCAGTTGGCAGTTTTTATATCCCAGAGAACATTTCTTGGTCAGTGGAGGGCACAGGTAACAGAGGATCTGTAATAGCTGACTTCCTGAAATTGGAAGAGCAGGAAAGCAGGTTACTAGCAGGCAGTTGAGCAGTTCAAACCACATCAGCCTCAGTTTTGTGATTGAAAATATATGTATTGCAAGGCTGTTTAGTACTCTACTTCTCTTTTTTTGAATATATTTTAATTTGTATAGATTTCTGAAGTTTAAAAACAGACCGTCCTTAAGATATGGAGGCCTTTTCTGAACATGTTTCCTGAATGAAGAGGAAAATGTGTCACCAAATATAAGAAGGGATCTAGTATTTTAAAAATAGCTGTACTCAGAGAACTATTTATTTCTTGGTTGACTGATTAAAATGGAAATAATGCTTAGCTAATAAGGATAAAAACTTTAAACCTTACTAACTTTTAAGTTTGCTCTAGGGACTTTGCTTATCCTGTAACAACGTATTCTTGATGGTTTTTATATGAGCACAGGGATATCTTTTGACACAGATATATGGCCAAGAAGATTTATTTTCTGCTTAATCAAACCAAAATAATCTTCTAATGCTGTGTTAGGATCTGGCCCATGGCACGAATGAGAAAGTGGTATTGCTAAATGTCACAATATTGATTGCAATTATTACCTTTAAGAAAGGGTCATATAAGACGTCTCGGGCTCTGTGAACTCAGTGGTGTGAATGGTTCTCGATGAGATTAGCGATAAAGATGTCAAGACAGCAAAGAGCTATGAGATGATGTGCTTACAAGGCACTGTTAGACAAATGAATTTTGAAGTAGTCTTTTCATACCTTTGTAGTATGGCAGAAAAAGAAACTGTTCTAGGAATATAAGGAGAACTAGAGCTCTCTGATATGCAGAAAACTGTTATGTTGTGTGTATGATGATGTGTTTATGATTGAGTTAATCTCAACTTAAAATTTTGAAGTTGTCAGTAAGAATTGAATTAAATATTCCTAAATAAAAGCAAGAAGGAAAAATGGCAATGATTAAATTTCTTAAGTGTTTTGTGGTTCTTTTAGATAACCTCAATCTCGCTGACACTCAGTCTCTAAGGTGTGTAGCTAGGACTTTATACAGACTGTACTTCCTGCAGCACAAACAGTCTTTAAAAGTGATTAAGAACAGTCAAGTAATTGAAGAACAGTTTTAAAATACAGTCTTAATGAAGTCTGACAGTAGACAAGAGTTTCTTTCATAGTGCCCTGCTGTTTAATTCCCTACAAAATGAGGCTCTGCTGACATTGCTGCAGACAGACACGTGCTGGGGCTCTTGTGTGGCTGCAGAGCAGCGGTTCCAGCAGGATGCTGCGAGGGAGCCGTGTGGTGTCAGACCAACGGCGTGGGCTGAGGCTGTGCAGAGGAGGACGCAGCAGAGGGTAGTGCTGAAAATGGGAGTAGATCTGCTCTGAGTTTCTGTGTAGGTGCAACCCTGAGAGCCTCGTCTGGTTTTGCTAATTCAGCTACATAACTTTGGAATATGTTGTCAGAGTCTCTCTCTTCATAACTACAGAGAATCCCAGCTGTCTTGCAGGTAGTAAAATGATATCTGTAGTCTCAGTGTAGTACTTTTACTAGCAGTTGGTAGAAGAAGCTTAATAAACTGAGTAAGCAATTGGCACGCAGTGCAAACTTCAGTTTTACTCTCTGAATCTTAAAAGCATTAGATGTTTCTTCCAATTTAATATCTGCATAATGGATATGGATGACAGGATATGCTCCTGCCAGGCAGCTCTCAGCAGCCTTTAACAGGCTAGCGTAGACTTCCAGAGCAATGGCGTTTTTCCACTCACGTTATCCATCTTGTGCCAAATATGCTGAGCCTCAGTTTTTGCACAAGGCACTGGTAAGAGTTGTGCTTCGAGCCTGTGTTTCCCCAGCTCTGCAGGTCATGATTCGGGCCCAGGGGTGGAACAGGCAGCATGTAAATGCAATGTGACTCACCTTGCTCCTGCTCCTGAACTCAGTGGCTCTTACCCTGCTGTGGCAGTATGGCAGAGGAGTCCTCCAGCCTGCCTCTCCCTCTTTTTTTCTTTTTCATCCTCTTACCAATGTTCCTCCCATTGTAAAGAACAAGATGGAAATTCATTCTTGGACTATTGCTCCTGATTTTCTCCAGTCAGGGAATCAGTAGAAGAGCACCATTATCCCTGAATTTCATACAGGCAGCTGTGGAAGACAATATTCTTCCTGTTTGTGCCAGGTATGGTAATTCTTCAGCCTCCTGTGCAGTGTATTTGCAGTCCATTTTTTGGCAGGTATTCTATAGGCATGTTACATTATTTTCTCTCCTACTTTGCTGCCTTCTCCTCTCCTTCCCCTAGGGTTACTCTCTGGAAATGTTTTCTGAGCTCTTGTGTCTGCTGACATGGCACTTTGATTTGCAGGTTAACATGGTTGATCTTTTCAGAAAGCAATTTTAAATGGTTGTTCAGTTATATGAATAAGCTGATAGGCACAGGCCATTTAAAACTATGTAAAGTATCTGAATTAGGAAAATGCTTCCTACACTCCTATTATTTGCTCCTTGTTCTGGAAGGGAACAAACAATTTTCAGCTTTTAGGCTTTGACAGCTTTTAGCACTTCACTGGATGCAGTGTAAGATAGTTGTGTCATGCTGCTGTCCATTACCAACTCCCTCAATTTTCAGTGAGATTGGACCTGTGTTTCTCTTGTCAGAGTTGAGCATGCATCCTCAACCAGGGCTGTGGGTGTTGTAGAAGGCAGGCAGTCCTTCTTGTGTACCTGTGAGTTGCTGAATTCAGTCTTTTGCTAAAAGGTCAATCGTGAGCTCACACACTTCGACCTTATGAAACAACAGTGGGGGTTTTGTTTCTTGTGCTTTTTATTTGGCTTTTTAAAGTTCCAGTTCTCAAATCTGTTGATTTGGGAACCTACCTACCCCTTTTGTTATCTTCTTCTGGGCTGAAGGTACACACTCAGTGATTGAAGCATCATGCAGTTTTAGCTCATCATAACTAAGAGACCATAAGTCTAGAGTATGTCAAGAACAATGCACAGAACAGATACTTTGTTAGCTCAGAATGTTGTCATTTTGTGGAAATAAAATTTGAGGAAAAGTATTTTTCCAGTTGGTTGTATTTACGATACACCCAACAAGCTGGATTTTTATGTTTTTATCTCCATCTCTGTTTTGTACCATGTCTTAATAATAATGCTTCTAAACAAAACAAACCAAAATAAAAACATTTGGTATTATCAAAATGGTTGTTTGTTTGTTGTTGTTGCTGGGTTTTTTGTTTGTTTTGTTTTGTTTTCCTTTCCATATAAGTGCAACTGCATGGGGCAACCCACTGTTGGCACCTGGCTCTGGTAGAGGTTTCCTAACCATTTCTGTTTCCACTAGAGCTTTCTCAGTTGAGCCTATATCACATCTCTTGACTTCATTGTCCTCTTTTGAAGCCAACTTAGTTGTGTATTTGCTTTGCAGTGTGCATATGCTCTTGATCGAGAGGGCTTAGGTATATAGCTAAATGTTTTCAAAGCTGTCCTAACTTGGGGTGGTTGGAATGTAGGAAAGAAATGTCCATTTTTGGTTATGCCTGCAGAAGGTAAAAAAAACCTCACAGTGTTTTCATGCTTGTCCACACTAAAGTAAAATATGAATATAAATTGTGATTCCTTATTATGCGTGTGGCAATGTGTATCTGAGGCTGCAGGTCACCTCACCTGGCCTGCTCCTAAATCTCGTTACTGTCTAAAGATACACAATGGCTACCAGGAGAAGAAACTTCTTTTTAAAATAATTTCAAACTTTAATGGAAGCTATATTGTAACAGGAAGCCTTTAAGCTGGGAGAAATAGATCTGGACCATTTCCTTCCCATGTATGTAGCCCTCTCTGATTCTTTTTCGGGTGACGATATTATTGAACAGAATGACCACACATCATGCCCTTCCTATTTCCCACTTTGCACTCCAACTGGCTGTCTGTCCACTCAGTTTGGTACAAAATGGTATGCCCATTGCCTTGAAGTCAGCTGTGAAGCTTCAACCCAAAGTACATTTTTGTCACTGTTTAGGAGTGATGCATGTTTGAAGGAATCAGAAAATTTGGAATCTGAATGCTAACATGTCTCATGTAAATATGGGTTAATGAGCTTTTGCAGTGGTTTCTGAATAGGCTGAATTTTGGTGGAAGGGTTTCTGCAAGGACAGCGAGGTCACCCTGCTGGGCTGCTGTACTCCACTGTGGCCTATTAGATAACACCAATATTCAAAATTCTAAAAAGAGAAATCCCACTAAGCTTTTGAGCAGTTCTTTATTTACATTAAATAAATGTATATTTAGGTGCTATTATTTTCTCTAATATGTGCAGCTAAATAACTGTCATCATTTCTGTTTCTGTTTTTGTTTATCTGGTAGAAAAGAGTGGTGGAACAGCTTCGAAAGAATTTGATAGTGAAGCAGGAACAGCCAGACAGTAAGTTTCAAATACAGCCATTGGCACAGTCAGAAAACAAACTACAGACACCACAGCCGCAACCACTACAACAGCTACAGCAACATCACCATCAACAGCAGCAGCAGTCCACTGCACCCTCTCCAAACGTGATAGGATCACAGGTAAAAAACCATGATAATTCTTTTCCTTGCTAACGGTGAAGTTCACTGAAAATTAAAAAAAAAGGGAAAAGTGCAGAGAGAAAACTGCAAACTTTCACTTACACTTGTTAGTGTTCCAATATGAATTTCTTCTTCTATGCATATGCAGATATGGGTCTTGTGGGGGTTTTCTGCAGTAACCTCCTGAGTCAAAAAATTATGTTGTGTTAAAAAGTTGAATCATAACTTCACAGAAAAGAAGGGTGGCAGTATCACCTTCCTTAAAGTAAGTGAAAGTTTAGTAAATGAACCTGTCTTTTCCACAGTTGTATGAATGATTGTCTAACCATACTCAGTAGGAACACACTGTATGACTAAAATCCTTTGTTTTTAAAAGATGAACAGAATGCCCACTGGATCTGTGAACAAAATGTAAGAAAACAGTTCCCTCTTCTTTCTGCTTGTTTGGGTTTTTTTTAAACAGATGTAACTCATATCAAATAATAATTACCTGAATTTTCAAGGATTTGTCTGAGAATGTAAATTGTTAATTGAATAGTTTAAGTTTTAGAAAGTAGTGTCTTTATTGGGAAGGTAAAGTAAATTTCAGTATAATATAGGATTAGAGACATAATCCCATAACTCTAAAGAGAAAGTGATCTGCTGTCATTGAGAGGGAATTTTCAAGTTTCTCCTGTTCAAATATTTAAAATCCCAAAAATGTGCTAATAAAATAGCTAGAAATTTAAGGGAGGTGTTCTGTAAAAGGAAGTGTATCTGAGATCTTCTTTTCCTGTTGATGCAGTCTTAGGAGTTCATGTTTACCGGGATGGGCAGATGGCAGAATTCACCCGTGAAGTTTACTTTATGCACATTGCATTGAATCACACCCACAGCTTTCACCAGTTGGGATTCTCATTTTCCCTTTTCCTGAAAGCAGAGGAGGGAGAAATGGTTGGACTGTTAGTTCTCTCTTTAACTCAGCAAGTTGGTTTGGATGCACTCTAAAATGTATTTGTGAGGCTTAGCTAGTTGTATTTTTGAGAAAAGAATATTGAAGAAATGAAGCAAATTTAACTTAAGGTAAATGCATTTCTGATCAGCAACAGCAATATCTAAAGCTAAAACACAACAAAGAAGTAAATATTACCGTGTCCTGAAGTATTTCTAGGCAAACAATAGATCAGTCTTAGCTGTATCACTGATCTCTGTTTTTCAGTCAGGAAACATGGCAGCAAATGCATTTTCATGTGTTTCTCTGTATTCCACACTTTGCATTCATGCATTAACTTCCAGGTCATCTCCTGGGTTGTAAAATTTAAGTTAAAGAGCCCTCTAGCGAAACAGTCCAAAAACTGCTGCATCCTTCTGACTACCATTGGTACAGTAGTACTTGGAAAGTAATTGCAAACTGAAAGGCAGGTTGTCCTGTCACTTGGACAAATAAGCCAGTTTTTATTCTTAACACTTTTATATTTTATTTATATTGTTAAAATTCTGAAGTACCCTCACTAGTTTCTGCACACATTTTGCATCTAAGGTTGTGCCTCTGTCTTGTTGCCTATCAGTCTCTTTCAGCAAAGAAAGGTCAAGGATTTTGTCTCTCTAGAGAGCTTTTTGGTGCCTACTTTTGTAGATAACACATTTTTCAAGGCTATATCAGTAAAGAGAATGCTTTCAATTATTATTTTCAGAGTAATCAAATTTAGAAATCAGTATATGCCACCTTAACAGTGACATTTCAATATACTTAATATAGTCCAGTAAGAAGGGCTTTTAAAATTTTCATAAAGCAACAAGCCTGCTAAGAGGTCATATTATTGCAATATTATGTGAAATAATGTAGGCTTACTATGAATGTCACATCAGTATGAATTCATGCATTGACTACTTTTTAGAATAACCAAGGTAATTAATGCTCAGCAAAGTAACAGGGATATTCAAGTTCTGTGAACTTCTGACTGGAACTATACTCTGAGGTATATATCCTATACTATACTATACTTAGAGATTTAATAGAACCCCTTGAAAGAATCAGTCTTGTATCACATGATCGATTACACCTTTCTTTAAAATGTTTATGGTTGAATGTAATGCTTATGAAAATGATACTGTGTTACATCTCATTCTTGAATAATGTTGCTGCATTATAGGAATAGAGCCTCTTGCTTTGGAGAAGGTGCAACAGGTCAATAAGAAGCCCTTAGATCTCAGATAAAAAGTTAAGGGAGTTGTTCATGTTGCAGAAAGGAAAATTTAATTATGTCTGGATTTTTTATAAATGTATAAAACATACATTATCCTTTAATTTTGCATTATACAGTGTTTTTTTCATATTTGGGCATAATTTACAGGATACAGTTTAAGCATTATGAAATTAGAAGTGTGAAGGTAAACTGTGGATTTTTTTAAGGAAACAATATTGGTGAAAATACTGAGGAATCCAACTGGAAATATATTGTTTTATTAGAAAGAAGAGAATGGTCTTGTATGATTAAAATCAGGCAGTCTAAATCAGGCGTGTTCAGAACACGAATAAGACTGCCTGATCCCTGGTTTTCCAATATTTCCTCTGTAGAGCCTAATTGTAGAATCATATAATCAGCTGGGTTGGAAGGGACCTCCAAGATCATCAAGTCCAACCCTTTATCCACTACCACCATGGTTACTATACCGTGGCACTAAGTGACACATCCAGTCTTATCTTAAAAACCTCCAGGGATGGAGAATCCACCACTTCCCTGGGCAGCCCATTCCAATGGCTGATTACCCTCTCTGTAAAGAATTTCTTCCTGATATCCAACCTAAACCTCCCCTGGCACAGCTTAAGACCATGCCCTCTTGTCTTGCTGATGGTTGCCTGGGAAAAGAGACCAACCCCGACTTGGCTCCAACCTCCTTTCAGGGAGTTGTAGAGAGTGATGAGGTCTCCCCTCAGCCTCTTCTTCTCCAGACTAAACAACCCCAGCTCCCTCAGCCTCTCCTCACAGGACTTGTGCTCAAATCCCTTCACCAACTGACATCAGGAGAGAATGGTGATTACTTAGTACTAAGAGCATTTGATCATGCCAATAACTGTTTTGAAGATGCAGTGCCAATGGAGTTTTACACCAAAGAGAAAAGAAGTAAGATCACTTGCCATTCTGTCGAGTGTCACTTGTTGTGAGTTTTCGGTTCGTATTGTGTTCTGGTTTTATGTGGAGACTCTCACCTTGTTGCTTTTTGAATGAGATTCATAATGTCTGTTTTCCTTAGCATCTTAGAAGACAGTACATTTTAAAATAAAATTATGACATAATAGTTGTTTTAACTTTGGAATTTATGGGCATAATGTATTCAGGCGTTTCAGATAAACGTGATTCAAACCCACTCTTTTTAAAACAGGCCAAGAGCAATCTCGGTGTCACATATATGTTCCAAAACTAGCCCATTCCACAGAAGTTAAGCTTAATTGCCTGCAGCTGGACAGACTAACAGACAACTCTTACAACTTCAGGACAGCTCTGCCAACACTCTTAGAAAAGAAAGTTCAGTGCTAGATAACTGTATGTATGGCTAAACTGAGATTGGAATGCCCAAAATAAAAATATATTTTTGTTTTTAAAGAAACCAGCTTATGAATGTTTTTCCTCTCTTCCTCTGATTATGAGGATCACTGTAACTAAAGTTTCCATTTGAAAATTAGAGTTTTACTCGATGAGAAGCTGATTTGCTTGTATGTTCCATAAACTTCCAACTTATAGGTTTGATATTGACAGTCAATGTTTGGAAGTAATATGAAACTAAAAGATCCAAAATGCATATGCCACTAACACTTAACTGTAATTTTCTCAGGAATTTGTTTTGATCAATCTGCATTGCTACAGATGATTAAACCAGACCAAACAGGTTTGCCTCAAATGAGAATGCTTTCTTGCTATCCAGTTTTCGGAGGTGTAAGATAATGTCCTTGTCAGAACAGCAGGTAGATAGGCTCAGTGTTGCCTTTTCTTTCTCACGCTGTCTATTGTTTCTGACTAACCAACCCACGTCCTGTCTGATACGGAGTGTCTCTGTCTCTTACAGTGTATTTTCTGTTTCCCTTAGAAAACTGTAACTACAGCTTCTATGATCACCACTAAGACACTACCTCTCGTCTTGAAAGCAGCAACTGCGACCATGCCTGCCTCTGTTGTGGGTCAGAGACCTACCATTGCCATGGTTACTGCTATCAACAACAATCAGAAAGCAGTCCTCAGCACTGATGCGCAGAATGCACCAGTCAACCTCCAGACAACAAATAAGGTCACTGGGCCAGGAGCTGAGGCAGTCCAAATAGTGACAAAAAACACAGTAACTTTGGTAAGCGTTTCATGTGTTTGCCCTGCAGATATGTGTGGGTTTGGTTAATAAGAGGACAATCAGAAAAAAAAAAAACAGTCAGGTTTTTGCACAGAAAGGAGGACAGTAGGGACATGTTATAAGTCTTCACTAGTTGACATTGTTAAAATGATAGCCTACAAGAAAAAAATTTACTCTCCAGGTTGGAGAGTTTTGTTTGGGAGAATACTGTTTTGCCTTATAGAATTAAATCGGTGCTATCATCACCTGTGTGAAGTTTGCCCTGTTAGTAATTTTTATTCATGGGGCAGCAGTGATTGCTTTGTCCTTATCTAATCTATGTGGCTATGTTCTGCAAAATTCCTACTCTTCTCTTTGGTAAAGTAGATGTCAGACTTTCTTCATTTGATCAGTTTGGGTTTATATCCTAATGTTTTTTTGAGTCAATCTTGCTCTGGAACCCGGGCATTGTATAGCATCATGACAGGGAAATTTTACTTCTGAAGTAAGGGCTATGGCTTCACTAAACATAAATCCAATTTATCCTTACTAAAAAATACAGTTTAATAATGAAAATGGAAGTAATTTTGCTTCCTAATGAGGCATATGTTTGTGATCAGAATAGAGAAGACTATTTGAGTGGAGTTTTTTCTACTGTTCTTTTCTTTTCCTATGTCATCCCTTGCACCACTCTCATCTGTCCTTTGTGTCTGTGCTTCATTTCTTTGCTGAATAACTCACTTAGGTTTGAGGAAGTGATTCTGTTTTAATAATAGTCCATGATCTATGTTTCTCTAGCAAATTTCATCAGAAATACCAGAATATTTTCTCAAGCATTAATTAATCATTACAAGACCTTTTTGAAGAAAATTGTAATCTTATGTGGGTGGGCAGAAGTACAGATGGGTGTAAACTAACATGGACATTAATTTCAGAGAATCTCCCCAGGTACTCAGGGTAGCTTGTCATGCTGTTCAGTGGTTAATCACATGGCAGCTCCATGCAGCTGATTTCAGTTAGACAGGGAAGTATTTAGGATTCCTTAATATCATATCTTAATTGCTTCAAAAGAATGGCCTACAATTGAAAATGTCAAGTTGTTTATTTAGAGCCCCTCATAGTCCCATTAATATTACCAAAAGAATTGTAACTTCCAGATCTTTACTATTTGAATGAGATGCTCTCTTATTCTTCTGTTTGCCATGCACTGTGAAAGGACCCTGGTTTATATAGCTGAACAAAGCTGAATAAAGTCTGTTACCATTTCCTGTCTGTTATAAAGTCAATTTTTAATGTTTAAAACAAATAGAAGTTTTTATTATCTTCAAATGAAATGGTTGTAGATTGCAAAGCACAGTACAGTTGAACTAAAAGGAAAGATGCCTGCAATTTATGAAGCAAGGTGTGTAGGAACTAGAACGTAAGATTAGCTCTGTCTTTAATACGTTCCTAATGAGAACCTGTTTACAGAGTAGAAAACCAAGGACATCATCAGGTCTGAAAATACATTCAGGACGTTGATTTTGGTGAACAACTTCAAAGCTAACTTCCTCTTACTGAACTGTCTTATGTTCTTATAGCAGGTTCAGGCTACGCCTCAGCCCATAAAAGTGCCGCAGTTCATCCCTCCTCCCAGACTTACTCCTCGTCCAAATTTTCTTCCACAGGTGAGTATACAGAGAACAAACAATAGAAGAAAGAAATTATAGCATAGGTAGAAGATACTTTTGACCAACACTGTGTCAGTGTTTATTGCTGATCTGCTGGAGGTTTGGGGATGATGCCAAATTGGAGGATGCAATATTCTTGAGGGGAATGCTGACATTCACAGGGCCCTCGACAGGACAGAGGAATGGGCAGCAGGAATCTCTTGAGCTTCAGAATGGAAAAAGGCAAAGTCTTGTGCCTGGAATGGACTAAGCCCCTGCACAGGTACAGGCTGGGGAGTGACTGGCTGGGGAGCATCACAGCTTAAAAGGTCTTGGTTGACAGTAGCTAAACTAGTGGCGTACCCTAACAGCAAAGAAGCCTAGCAGCATACTGGGCTGTACCAACAGGACCACAGCCAGTTGATTAAGGGACGAGATTATCCACCTTTCTTTAGTAATCATAAAACTGCATCTGATGAACAGCATGCAGTCTTGGAACCCCTGGTTGATAAATTTGATTGAAGCATGGGAAGGAAGCTGGGGGGACAGGAATATAGGAGTTGTAAAGGGGAGCTGAGGGATTTGGGCTTGTTCATTTTAGGGAAGAGACTTTGGAGGCACCCTAACAGCAGCATTGTTTCCAATATCAATAAGGAGATAAACCAGAAGATGGAGACATAGGTGCTTGGCAGGAGAATTACAGGCAGTGGTCATAAATTGGAACAGGGAAGATTTAGACTTTATATAAGGAAACAGTTCTCTCTTTGAGGACAATCAGGAGCAGAAGAGGCTTCCCAGACATGTTTTGGAAGCTCCATCCTCAAAAGTTCTATAAGACCTATCTGGACAAGCCCTGAGCAACCTAATCTGCATTTAGTGTTGGCCCTGCTCTGAGCAGGAGGTCAAGTTAGAGAACTCCTGAGCTGCCTCCGAGCCTGTATGAGTTTGTGATTATTAAATTTGCATATGATCTTATTCACGTCAAATGGAATGAACCCATGGAACAGGTGTCAGCAAAATCAAAGCATCACCTGAGGACTGAAGTTGCTGTAATTGTTGTTTGCCACTTATGAGTGAAAAAACCCCCACAAGATGTCTCTAGATTGTTCCCAAGTATTTCTGTGTTGCGACAGAGAGTGTGACCTCTGTTGAAGCTGAGCACTAAAACTTGTGGTTTACTTTATTTTTATGGTTTGGGAAGGACGCTTGAAAAAAAAATCATTGAAGAACTGTTTCATTTGTAAGAATTATGTGGTGCTGTGAATAAAAGTCTAAATCTTTTGCAAAATGAAGAAGGAAAGTACAGGTTGATATCTGATTAAGATTTGGGAATGGTAAGATCTGTTGGAATGTGACCTAGTTTTCCATGGTAAAATGCTTTATGGAGTATTAAAGGTGGATAGGACAATAGAAATCAAATAAGGAAAAGAAAAGATTTATTTTGAAAGTAATATGTTCTACTTCTGTGCTCTGTAATGATATGATAAGTACAAACTTAATAATGGACAAGAAATAAGCAAGTATTGGTGATGGAGTTGGGGAATATTCTTGTGGCTCTTTCATCTGAAAGAAGACAAATGACTGCATTTACCTGTAGCCTTTAGTACTTTCTATAAGGGATTAATGTATAATCTTGTCAATTTTTTTGCTTCACAAGATTGGTTGTACAGATGTCTAAATAAATATATGGAGTTGACAAAGGTAGCAGGTATTTGCTGAAAAAAATAATTATTTCAGGACATAGTCAACTGTTCATAACTTCTTGGAGGTTCAGTAAAAAACCCTGAAACACACTTTTAACATGAGCGCCTCAGCTGTGCCTGTAAATATTACATGGGTGTTTTGGCTTGCAAAACCAAAATGTTAATTTAGATACAGTTAAGGCACTTGGCAATAAACATTCAGTATAAGTGTCTGTGCATCCAAATACCATTTCAGGGACAGTGACTGCATATGCAAATGTTATGGATGGATTTTATGTAAGTAGGCTTGAAAATGTGACTTTTTTTTGTCGTAGCATACTTAGGGTGCTGTGCTAAAAATTACATTATCTAAAAAAATCAAATAACCTCCTGCAGATTGTACAAGCTGAATTGAAAGACTTAGTAAAAAAGTTAATCTGAAATACTGATATTCGAATCTCTCTTTTTTTTTCTTCTTTCGTCTCTTATTTTTGTAGGTTCGACCTAAACCAGTTGCCCAAAATAACATTCCTATTGCCCCTGCTCCTCCTCCAATGCTTGCAGCTCCTCAGCTTATTCAGAGGCCTGTGATGTTGACAACGAAGTTCACACCCACCTCTTTACCCAACTCTCAGAACTCCATACATCCAGTTCGTGTAGTTAACGGGCAGACAGCAACCATAGCCAAAACTTTCCCTATGGCACAGCTCACCAGCATTGTGATAGCAGCACCGGGTACCAGGCTCGCTGGACCTCAGACTGTACAGATCAGCAAACCAAACGTTGAAAAACAGGTACAGATAAAGTGCCTACTAATGCAAGATACTGGGCTTATTGCTTTACTGTGCAGGTTTGGAGAGGATGACAACCAGGGAGGAATTTTCAGTGGGTACCGGAGATACGTTCCAATGACAGTACAAATTGTGGAATGACTTGCAACTTTTGGGATAGAAGTTACCATTTCCTTTAATATGGGCCATGGCACCTTTTTCTCCTGCTTCAGTGTGTTATGCTCCCCCTACTGTTTTAAGTTCAGTAGTTTGTAAGCAGGCTGCATTGCAGGGTTTGACTGATGTCTTGGAGAACGAGTACAAACTGAAATCCATGTTCATATCAAACCCTTTTGTTTTGCAAGGGGTGGCGATGTGAAAGGCAAAATTTGCACAAAATTGTTGGGATATTGAATATGATAAATGTAGCCATTTCTTCCTTGATCCCTTGGTCTTGTGGTCTTGTGATTGGAGGCAAAATAGTCTCACTAAGCTTCTGAAGTCTAATAGTTGGATTGATTGAGTGAAATAAGACCCTCAGAAACAGAGAATTTGGATGTTTAGTTTTAAAGTCTCTCTCCAGACAAGACTTCTGTAAAATAAAATGATACTTCAGTCAGTGTGGATTGCAACTGAGAGTTCTTACCATTCAGTTCAAGTAAAGCAATATTCTGTTTCACTTTTATGTTAATAATAGTATATTTTATACTATATTGCACACTTTAACATGTAATATTTATGTTATTTATATAGATAATAGTAGTATCTATGTCACTTATAACTCTTTCATAGACTAACATGCCTTGAAGTTACCTTCTTTCTGCTTTTGAAATCACTTACGGAGACTATGAAAATTATGTGCATGAGAGATATGCTCGTGGTCAGTTCTGCTTATGAAGTCTCAAGAGTAGGTTCTTGCGTACCTTGGGGCTGTTCCACAAGTATCTCAGCAGTTGTGCCCTTTTCGTGTGATTTGAAGTTGTAATTCTACAATACTTGACTTTTGTTGCCTGTTTCTTTTGATGTCAGCAATATTCATTTACTCTTCGAATAAATTACTGGCAATTCAACTACTGAAATACGTAACAGAAGAGTGGCGGTGGTTCAATAATACATGAATTTTTCTGTGTATTTTCTCCATATCATAAAGGGGAAAAGTTTGTCTCTCTTTAGCTTTACCACACTCAGTTTATAGCTTCAACAGCTGTGCTATGGGCTGAGGACTGTCATGCAGAAGATTATGACTTGAGAAGAGGAAAACACTTCAGAAATATATGAGATTGTAGGACTCAGAGACAGTTTTTTAGCCATTCATTATTCTATGTACTATGAATACTGAGGAGTGAGAAAAATACAAAATGCACGTGCCACACAGAATGGTTTCAATGTGGAATTCTTCCACGGGATGAATTTTCTTGAAGTGTCTCTTAGTTTTCCCATACCTTATGGTGATTTCTGTAGCAAGGTTAGCTCTTTAAGATGGTTGTTATTCTTTGCTTGGCTTGTGGGTTAATGGAATGGTGGCAAGGCTGTTTCATCCTTTGTTAGATGAAAACACTTTATTTAGCATTCCTCTCACGTCAGATTCCTCAATTAAGTCTTTGTTAGTACATTGCCGGGTATAAATGTTTTCCTCTGTGTCTGCAAAAGTATTTGTTTTACTTTAATAGTCAAAGTGAAAAAAAGTTCTTATCACTGAATGAGAGAAAAAATGTTTCTTTTCAGACTATTAAACCACATGTGGAAACAGAAGAGAAGCAGACAGAAAGTCGTACAGTTACTCCACCTGCTGCACCGAAGCCAAAACGAGAAGAAAATCCACAGGTACACCCAGAACTTTCTTTTAAGAAAAAAAAGGACACTGTCCTTCAGAAAATATTCTTCTCCCTCTGTTCCCTCAAGACTCCTTAACTTTAACATTCCATGCATTCCTGTTGGACAGCAGTAGTTGATAAGGCTACAGAATAAGAAATCTAAATACATGTAGTGCATTGCATTTTTCAGTTCTGGAATGCATTTGGCTTCTGAGTCTTTTGTAAGTTAGAAGATCATAATTTCTCTGTGATACTTCCTTCACAGGGGCTTAGATTACAGTGTTGATTTCCATTCCTTTGAAGTTTTAGACTCTGGAGTTATTCTTAATGCTGAAGAAATGTCTTTGTTTTGCTTTGGAAAATATTTCTGCTCTGGTAAGCAGGATGGAAAGAGCCATGTATATTCACATTCTGCTTGGGTTTTAGTCCAGTTTAGTTTGGGGTGAAAGAGTGGCCAGAACAGCTGTTTTCTTAAAGCCTTTCTGCCATGCAGAGCTATGAAACTGACTGCAGCTAAATGCTCTACTTCGTTTGTTTCTGTAAATGGATTCAACTACTGTGTGAGCACTTACCGTTGTCAGTACAAATTCTGATTTTTATGTCTGTTAATTTTCTCCGTTAAAATTGGAATCCTTTAAGAACACCATAGTCCTTATCAAACAGCAAATGTAAGCCAGAATTGCTCCTTGTAGTTCACAATAGATGAAGAATGATCTTAAACTAGCATTATTTTTCTGGCAATTGAACTGTGTTGGTATTTACTAAGAGTCAATCACACAGTCGCTTCAGTGCTGGGCTGGGAGTAAAGACACTGCTTTCTTGCTCCCATTTCTGCCAACTCTGTGATCATGAGCAATTGGTATTTTCTTGTATCTCAGTTTGGGTTCCCGTCAAGAAAATGGGACTATTGTCTATTCTTTCTGAAGCTGTTTGACGTACATGAATGAAAAAGTGATTTATAGAAGCAAAGTATTACTAAAAATATTTTTGTTGCTTAGTTACCTGTCAGCTGCCTTTAAAGGACCTAAATGACATAACTTGTCCTAAGAGTTGGGCTTTTAATGATCTTTTTTCTCCCCCCTCACAGAAACTTGCCTTCATGGTGTCTCTGGGACTAGTTACTCATGACCACCTGGAAGGTAGGAAAAACGTTCTTGCATTCCCTGTTTCATGTTTCTGAATTGGAAGTAGAGTTCCAAAATATTTCTATATTAAATTCAGTATTTTCATGCACAGTAGTACCTTTGGGGTGTCTGTACTCTTGATCTAACTTAGTTTGTTGTGCATACTTTTTTGTTCCTCTTATTACATTGAAACAAAGTAGTTACTTATACAGTGGAGATGAGTGGTTGGGAAGAAGGTGTATGCTCTGGTGTTAGGAAAGAAATCTGTGGCAATACTGGGCAACTCTTGCTTTCTAGACAACCCCTGTCTCTGCAAAGATACACCATGGATAATTTTACTGTAACCTACATCTGGATTTTTCATTTATTTCATGATTTCATGAGGTCATAATTTGTAATGAACAAGTTAATGGATTATAATTGGTTTTATAGTTTAAACATCTAATCCTATACAGTGAAAGACAGCCTATAATTTCAATGGCTTGCATATTTCTCTACTGTATTTTTAAGTATCAGCAAGGTTACCAGAGGCTTTTAGTTGCGCTGACCATGACTACTTGGCAAGAAGATGGCAATCATTTATTAGTTGATTGAGCACTGTGTTTGTATTCCTTGTCAGCTCTTAGTTTTCAAACCTTCAGAAATTAGAAGTTTAACACAGTTGCCAATATTGGGCATGACTGGTGTTCTGTAGAAATCTTTACGGTTCTCCTCACATGCAAACTGAATTCCGAGAACTTCATATATTTCTGACATCCATTGTTTTCTAACTTGAATGCTTTGTTTTACAAGAAATCCAAAGTAAGCGACAAGAGAGGAAAAGAAGAACAACAGCAAATCCAGTGTACAGTGGAGCTGTTTTTGAGCCTGAGGTATTAATTTTTTGCTGGGCGAAGCCAGTGTTTTCATTCTGATCTTTTGTGTCTTTCTGCCATGTTGCTACCTCCTAAGCTATCTCAGTCCTAACTAGACTGGCAAGCTATCATTTATAGTTCAAAAGGCCATTGCAATCACATGACCCTCAGATTTTTAAATAGTAAATACACTGGGGTGTTCTTCTAATACTTATGTCTTCTTCTACCTTCTCCTATGTAAAGCTCTTGTTAAATGGCAATATGTGTTGGTCAGCTTATGTGTCAGCCTGAAGCAGTCCAGATGTCAGAAGCAGTGTAAAAAAGCTAATCTTTCTGAATCTGTGCTTCAGAAGACAAAAAAAAGCCGATAATCTCACTCAGGACTACTGCACTGTTCCTCAGCTAGTGCATATAGTTTTTCAAAAAATGTTGGTCAGCAGAAATTGTTATATTCTTCCCTGCAGCGCAAGAAGAGTACAGTCACGTACCTGAACAGCACAATGCATCCTGGGACACGTAAAAGAGGTGAGGTATACTTAGACCTGTCTCTCTGCTGTATGCATCTTCCTCCATGTTGCATTTGTAGTCCCCTTGCTGATTGGAAGAGCAAAAGAAGGACTCCACAGTACTTCATTTGTCCAGTAAATTTTCGCAGTAGACAAAGACCATGACTTCTAGGGACCAGAATAGCAAGTTTTATTAGGCAGCTCAATGTTTCCTTTCAATTTCACTCTCCAAAAAATAAAATTCACTAAATATAGCAAAAGTGAAAGGTGTTCGAACATCAGGTAGTGGTGTGAAGCTCCTGTCAAGATCCTCTTGTTAATGACTAGATTGTATTGTTACTGCCAAGGAGAACTTTGTTATGGAAAAAGTGTCTGTGCCCTGAATAGGAGAGGAAATTTAGTGTGACAAAAGCCTCATTCACCACTGGGAGTAGAGATGGGTCCTTCAGAAGAACTCATCTTGAGCAAGGAAAGCTACTATGCTCTTACTAAGCGCTTTTCTGCAACCAGAGTGCCACTTGTTCTAAAGTGAGAGAGGATCTTTCATATAGGTATACAGTATTATTCAGAAGAAATCCTTCTGTAGAATAGGTGAAATTTTAATACTTAGATTACAGTGAAACAAGTGAGTCAGAACAGTATGGAAGAGAATATTATACCATTTTTTTGTGTATGGCATTGACCACACTTCCATGACAATCTTTACCTGGTTTTTGATGATTTTCTGCAGTTCTTGAAGACTCATAATACCTTCTCTACTCCTGAGTTAGCTGTCTAAAAAAATTAATCAGTCAAATAAAAAAAAAACCAAACAGTCCCACCTAGCACTGACCAGTTCCATTATCTTTTGGGCTTTTTGGCTGCAAGGTCAAATATTCATTTGACATGTACTCTTCTTGATTATACCTCTTCAGTCCAGCAGGCAATGTGGCAAAGCTGGCACTTCTGCAGCTATGCTGTTTTTCAATAAAAGACATGTCTCTCCTGCTGTCCTGTAATAACATTAAATGTATTTTTCAAAATGATATGGTGTAGATTTTATAGAGAGAGTTTTGCATTTACTCTGTGGATTAATGTTTCTTCTTATAGTAATGATTTCTTAATTTTATTTTAGAACTCATTGTGAACAATTACTGTATCAATGGAAATGATTGCAAGCTTTTGTACTTGATACTCTCTTACCCTGTTTTTGCAACTGACTATTAAACTTTCTGGTTTTTTCCTCACACTCTGTTGTGAGCCTGTACCTTGCATCAGCAACAAATTAGTAGCACACATTTTCAATTGACAAAAGATTTGGGAGTATACATTTGTCTTGTAATTTAATACAGCAATATATTGAGTGAAAAGCTTTTGAAAGCATGTGCCCTTGAGAGCTTTAGTTTAATTCTAGATGGTGCTGAGCATTTCAGATTTTCAGCCATGGACATCACTATCAGAAATCCGTTTCCAAGGACGTACTTAGTTCTGGAACATATCCAGACCTTAAATGCAAGGCTTAGCATGTTAATAGGTATAGACTGACAATCTGTAAACATAAGATCTAGGGCATTATTCCTAGATCCTAACTCCTTTATGTTTACATATCCATAAATTACCCTGGAGAAGGGAGGCAGAAATGATGGTTACCTACTGGGTTTTTTCCTGTCTTGCTTTGCATTCATTATTTTATAAAAATTATTATGAACACACTTTGCACATCTGCTAGTCTAAGGGAGCATTTAGGAGTTGCGCATAACCAAACATACTTGACTGATAAAGTCTAAGAAAGAACACAGAATTTGGAGGGGGTTACAGTGGAAGACCAGTGATAGGTTAAAACTGGTAGTAGTTATGGGTCGGACAAGAAGACCTGTTCTTGAGGTAGCCTAATTTTAAAAATGTACCGGTAGGGTAGAAAGTGCTGATCTGTGGATTAGTGGGTTTTAAAAAATGGGAAGAAAAGTAGGGAGTTCGTGAGTGTTGGCCTCTGATAAAGGACTTAACCTTTGTGTAGATTTATGCTGGCACTAGAAAGATAGGGAGGTGTGGGATAACACTAGAAAGGATTTAATAGTAGTTATTGTCGCTTCTCTCTAGCTTTGATGCCAACATGTTTCCCCTAAAAACTGAACAGCCTCATTTCTAGGAGTGGCAAGTGCCCCTATGCTGCTTTTGTGGGAATGATTCTTTGACCCTCTACAGAGCTTATTTCTGTTTCCTTCTGAAATACATCTTTTAAGTGTTCTTTCCTTGCAAAATTCTACTTAAAGATTTCTAAAAAATGTTTAAATCTTTGCTTCTGTCCTTCCACTTGTAACTTTTATATTAACTTCCTCTCTGTGCTACATCATTTCCTTTTTCACGCTAGCCAATGAGGACCACTGGCCAAAGGTATGTAAGATCATTTTTCCTTTCTTTTTTTGTTTGTTTGTTTGTGTTCCCTGTTGTTAATATGTAGGTCGTCCACCTAAATACAACACGGTGTTGGGGTTTGGGGCTTTGATGCCCACATCCCCTCTGTCCAGTTATCCTGACTCCCCTGAAAATGAAAAGACAGAGACCACATTTACTTTTCCCGCAGCTGTTCAGCCTGTGTCCCTGCCTAGCCCCAGCTCCACAGACGTAAGTAACTCTTGGGGAGGGGATTACTTTTAGAAAGTTATGCGTAAACAGACAGAAGGAAAATCATTGCAGATTTTGTTTCTTTAGTCTCACTCATCGTTTGTCCTGATTCAGAGCAGTGAAACAGTTCACCATTTTTTTAACACCCTTCCCTTTTCCTCCTGCACCTATGTTGCAATCCCGTAAAGATTTTATTTATAACTCCTTCCGTGGATTGAAACACTGGGAGGCACCAGGCATGCTAGATGAGCTCATTTCTTTTGTGCAGTGTCTGAGATCTTGTCTGACTGAATTGAATCTGTCATCCATGAAAAAGGGGCGGGGGGAGGAAAGAGGAGAATGAAAAGTATTAGTTACAGACCATAATAACAAAAAAGTTATGTTTCTGTAATGAGAGAAGGAGGTAAACTGCTTCATCATGCAGAATAGCCAAGAGTATTTGCAGTATTTGCAGCACTGATTTGGCAGAAAGTGTATTGTACCTGTTCAGTGTGGAGAAAAGAGTTCTCAGGAGTTGTAGTGTACTTTGATTAAAGTGCTTACATTTTAATGACTCATATCTACAGGGCACAGTTTAAAAATCAAAAGGTGCTTGCTATTTCTTCGTACCAGTGCTGCAAACTCCTTCTGTAATCCTTTTTTTTAGAAAAGACATTGTCACATATAGTTGAGGCCCAACCATTTGTAACAGGCTTTAAGGAAGAGTTGGATCATTTTATTTTCATTTATATAGTTGCACTGCTGTAAGTACATAGACTGAGAGACCAACCCTACTGACCACGTAGAATGGGGAATAGAAACCAATTCTAATGGGGAATAGAAGCCTCTTTACTGTATTTGTTCTGCAGAAGTAACAGGAGTAGAAATAGTACAAATGTGTCTGAGGCACTGAAATAAATAGATGCAATTCTGATACCCAGGGAATATGTATGTGAAATTAAAAGGTTCTATCTTATATAGTAATTTTTGAGAGCAGGATAGCACTTGACTGTAAAAAGCCTTTCTGGACAGTCAAATGAATGGGACTATGAAGCAGCCCCTCAGAGATAAGGTGGGACAGCTTCCTATCTGGGGACTTTAAAAAGTAAGCAGTACAGATAACTTGCAAATATGCTGAAGAGCACATATTTTACATTGGCCCCAAGAGAAGGACTGGATGATGGGGTGGGGGTCTTTTCCATCTCTGGCGTGTGTGTATGCTGCCAAGTCTTTTCCCACTGTGTAAGAGCTTTCAAAACAGTAGGTTGAGTTGTTGCCCTGTTTTTTGGCAGCAAGCTAAATCAAGAATAATGAATTTCTGTAGCATTCAGATCTAGTTCTGAATGCCCTTAATGTTCTGGATTAGAATCATGTTTAGGCCTAGGTTCTGGATTTCTTTAATATTTATTAATTAATCAAAATTTAAGTGATTTAAAGGAGACAATGGAAGATTACACAGCTGATAATAAATGTTCTCTCCTACCCAAACATACCATCATATAGCACAGTAACACTCTTTTGCCTTTAAAATTGTATATAAGTCCCCTTTAATGTTTTCAGACAAGGTGTTTAGTTTTTACGTATGCAACAGGACTAACATTTTTAAAGGGTTTAATTTTTTTAAGAATTTTATGCCAAAGTCCCATTCAATACATATTCACTATCAATTGGGCTAATTTGGTAGACTTCTCAGAAAATACTTGGTATTGAATTCTGCTTAAAATAAGATACGTGTAAAAGTAAAAAATATATTTCAAAGTGCTGATAATTTTTTTTAATTAAAAATAAACTATGTAACAAAATGTGAATCTTCAAAGATGGCAAAATATCAGAAAGGAGACAAATATATGTTCTTTTGTCATTGCATCTTATAATTCTTACTTGCTAATCATAAAGAGAGGAATGGTTTCCAGTTGCTGTCATGAGCTGGAAGGTAGTCTTCTGTTAATATATTATCATAAAATTACCGTATAAGCTTGTGCAGTCACATCACTTTTTTGTGATTTGGTTTCCTCTCTTTATATATTTGTCATGCTGCGTGCTTCTCCCATCTGAGTTTTGAGAATTTAGCAATACTGGTAAAAACCTTTAGCATCGTTGGCTGGAAAAGCACTGTATAATGCTGGAAAAGTAGTATATATTTAAACAGCAACAATACAAGTCATGCTGGAGGTAAAGACAAAGAGGAAAATTAGTTCTTTGGCATTTAAGGACCTTGAAACTTAATTAGATGTAGAATACAGTATCCACTGAAATACTTATGCCACAGTTTATGACTGGTGCTGCCACTGAGGAGAACTGTGCTGCCTGTCACCAACAGTCCTTTCTCATCCTTGAAATGCCTCCTATGTTGTTTCAGCACAGATATATCTGAGGCCTCATAGTGATCTGCATAAGGGAACTGGCATAGCTAAAAATTATGAGTTTTAGCCAGGATTATGCCCTAATCCAGTTAATTTTATAGACACACACATTCTTGTGCCAGCTTCATACAGGGTGAAATGTGTGTTTGGGCATATACAGAAAGCAGGATCACTTCTTTTGGCCATGAGGCCAGACCGTGTCATGTTGAAGAGGCTCTACACTGTTAGCAGATGATGTGACTATAGAAAGGTCTTTTATTCTAGATGGGATAGAACATGTTGTCTGTAGCCTCCAGCTTTTGGAGACTTAAAAATGAAAATACAACAAGTGCATGCCAAAGAAAAAGGCTATTTCAGAAGTCTCAGTTAAAACAATTGAGCAGTTCATCAGACAGATACAGAAAAAGACTGCAGTTTTGCCTATCTTTAAAATATTTTTGCATTAATTTGCTGAGAAGGTCTAATTCCTATAGGCTTTAGAATGGAAATTTGATTTTAGCACTTGAGTAATCTTTGTGTTTAGCCAGCCTATGAAAATTGCAAATCAGGCCAAGCACTTGGCATCAGGTTCGATGGCTCAGAACAGCCTTCTTGAATTTCTCCTGAAATGTCATTCTCTGAATGACAGGGAGAAATTTTGAAGGGAGGATGAAGCAGAAACTTGAGATGGGATTGGTGATAAGAATGGAGGGATAGAAAGTAGGAATAGAACCTGGGAAAAGGAAGTAAGTAATGCAATAGGCAGGATTGAGCAAAGCATCTTTTTTTTTTCCTCTCTCTCTCTCTTTTTTTTTTAATTCCCTTTTTCCTGTTTGGCAATTGTTTGTGAACCAGTTGGTTATGTATGGCTCTCCCTCACACAGCAGTGGCATATTCACCTGGAAGATAGCAATTGCCTTTGAAGGTCAATTACTCAGCAGTAAGAATTGTGCAAAAATCTCTATTCTAGTGATGGTTCAAGTCTGTGGTCACAAAATGCCTTTTCATTAGTAAACTCTTATATCAAAGCAACGTTTCAATTGAGAGAAGCATCACAGAACATTCAGACTGCAAAGTCAAACCCATAGAAGTTAGGAAAGGCCAGATTTATTATTCTTCTGATAATTAAATTCATTTACATCGTACACTCTGATCATCTTTATTTATATGGTCATGAAAAATTCCTGTAGCAGAATGTTTAGCTTTCCCATGTTGTTCCAGTGAAATGTATGCATAAGTATAGGTATTACATATTCAAACACACAAACTACATTTGATACTGTATTGTTCAGTTCTGTTGCCTAAAGCCAGGCCCTGCTGCTCTAGACACTTTATAAAAATAAAGAAAACTGTTAGTTATCCAGAAGTCTTTTATTTGTTTTCCTGGTCCCTTGATGAAGAGAAAGTAGAACAAAAAGTGATGTTGAATCACCTTTTATGATGTCTCTTCTGAAATTATTCTTCAGTCACTTCAGCCTGCCTCAGTGAGCTCTGCTCTAGCCTAAGTTGACTGCCTACAGCCTACACAGAGCTGGTTCAGAAGCTGAGGTTAGTAGGATGCATGTCACAACATCAAATCCAGAACCTCTTTATGCGTATATTTATTAACTGCCCATAAAACCTGGGGCATTTCTTTGGAATCCAGCAGTGGCTGGGTTTTTGGTAAGGACAGCTATTAATTGTGAGGAAATGCCCTGAATTTTGCATTGCCAAACATAGGACTGTGAATTTTGTGCCTGTGTGTTGTCATCTCCATGTATTCAGCTGCACTGCACACTGATCAGCTGTATCACTACAGGTTTTGCAGCATTCAGTGGATTTTGGAATGTTCTAGGTCTAAATTTATAAATATCTTCTCCTCAAGAAGAAACTACATGTGTCACTTTTGTAGGTCTCTTTCCGCAGGGTATGAGATATAACAGGTTTGGTTTTCAGCAAAGCAATAATTTTGCACCTGAGCCACTTACCAAGAGCCATTGTGTAATCTGTGGCAACCCAAGCATCTTAAGATATGTAATTCTCTGAAGTAGAATTTTTTTTCTAAAATGAGAGAATTTTCCTCTTAAATTTTTCCTTTGATTGCGGAGGATTTTATTTTAGCTTATATGACATTGCCTGCCTGCCTTCCTTTCCTTGTACTCACAGAGGAAAAGAAGTTCTTCCCAGCCTCTTTACACATACCACTTCACAAGAAGCATGAAGTGTCACCCATTTAGTTCTTCATTTAACACTGAGGAACTCTTTGGTGTTAAAGGATGAAGTAATACCATTATTCAGCTCTCAATGATCCCTGGGAGATATGGATCCAAAGCATGGCACTGAAAAATCACTAAAGATTGATCCTTTACAAAACATGAAATCACTGTTAACCTTGGGAATTAAGAGAAGAATAGCCTTCTCTTTGAAGAACAGCCTCATGAGCAAGATTGCTGGGAAGTAGAAACCTGAGCAGGTTGCTTGTGTGTCATTCTTCTAACATGTGTATTATTTTAGCCATAGTGGAGATTAGTGTAATTTTTTTTGGCTGGTAACTTAATGTGTAAGTGCATGGCCAAATCTGCCATCCCTCGAAATTGATAGAACTTATTCATGCACCTGAAAAGACAATATACATCAAAATGAAACCTTGCACATGTTGATATTTCATATAGGGGAAGCATATACCCACAGTTTCACTCAACACACACATCTTAAGATCTCAGTCTTGAAGATCTGGGGTGTGTGTGAAACTTCGTTGTAAGTTGCTGAGAAGTTTGTATTTCAGACTCTGGGTAGGGCCTTGAATATGTGGAGTTTCCAGGGCAACCCACAAGTGGTGAGAGGAGAGGGCTGGGTGCCCCTTGCCTTCAATATGAATGCTGAGCCACCTTTCTTTTCATGCCTCTTTGTTCAAATATCCTGAAAACAGAGAAAAGCAAACAGAAACACCACCACTGCTCCTAGCATGAGGTGGGAGTAACAGGAGGGGAGAGAGAGAAGAAAAAGTCACAAAAATCAGACCTACCTTTTTGGGATATTAATGACTGTAGAAAAAATTCTCTCTAATGGTGAAGCAATAGTAACTAAACCTAGTTGTTTTAAAAGACACGGCCAGTCATGTTTTCAATTATTTCTTTTTTAAAAAACCCTTAGTTAGAATCTCTCTTGATATTCTTTCATCCTGGCTCTCAGCCTTTGTTAGTGATGAAACAAACCACTCTCTGTAGAGAATGAGAAAGTTTCGACTCACAGCTTTTTCTGGTGCAACTTGAGGTAGCCTAAGTGAAGTAAAAAGAATTGTCGCAGAACATAATTAATTCTGTCCTTTTTCATTTACAAGCACAGCCCCTTTTCCTTACAGTTTCATTTTTAAAGGTGACCTAAATATTTGACAGTGCTCTTTTAAGTCACTCGGGGTTTCTTACATACCATTACTGGCAAAAGACAGCCTCATCAGCATTCCTGGAGTGGAGTTGGGCTTACATCCAGAAATGAGGAGGGTTAAGAAAGTGTGTAGCTCATCAGTTCAGGCAAATAAAAAGCAGGGTAAAGTGGGAATTTTAAAGAAGAAAGACTAGGGGATAGCAGTTGTTAAGAGAAGTTATGTTAATAAGTGTTTGCTGTACCATTTTGCCTCTGGAGGACAGAGGGAGTGTTTGGGAGGACTGATGTCAGTGACATGCTGCCTGGTTTTCCTGTTTCACAGACTAAAAAGGGCTTGATCTTTTGGAATCCCCTTAGAAATAGTTTGTGCTGTAAACTTTCAGTTCAACTAGAATGTAGATGTCAAAGGCCAGAGTTCACTTTTTGCCTTCTCTCTCTCTCTTTCGCTCACCCACACCCTTTCCCCTCAATTTTGTAGGGTGATATCCATGAGGATTTTTGCAGTGTTTGCAGAAAAAGCGGGCAATTGCTGATGTGTGACACCTGTTCACGTGTTTATCACCTGGACTGTCTGGACCCGCCTCTGAAAACCATTCCCAAGGGCATGTGGATCTGTCCCAAATGTCAAGACCAGGTATTGTTTGACAGACAGGGGGAGTTATATACAATGCACTGTGAAGATTTTTCTGTGTTAAAGAAAATAACCAGATTGCTTGGGTTACTTAAACCAAGACAGCCTGACACTGAACAAATCTATTTGATCTGTAATAAGGCTTGTGTGAAATTAATTAAATTACCTGTGTCAGAATGCATGCAAATACAAAACTGTTAGGTCTTGCTCCCAAATTTGGAATCTGTATTTGTTACCCTGGTGTTTTTGCTCTTTTTCTGGGCCAAAGCATGCAGACTTTTGGGAAAGATTATCCAGGACCGATATTTCTGTCTTTCTACCCATAGAAATTTTGCTGTTCATCTTAAGTTCATTGTTTCTTCAAAAGTTATTAGTATATTCTTCTGGACAAATAAATAAAACATTTGCACAAGCCTACCTCTATAGATAGAGCAAATATAAGCCCCTCTTTACTCATATAAAGAGGTTGTCTTCAGTGATCTCTTTAATAATATCACCCAGCTTCTGTATAATGAGGATAGGTGAACACTTTGGTAGTCCTTCCTTGCAGATCCCTGTCTGAAAATACACAGTTGAAGTGAACAGATTATATTTTAATATTTTGTTCATAATTGCATTGAGATTACAAGATGAAGAAGTAAACTATTGTATTCCTAACCCTTCCATGGAACTCCAGAAATTGCAAAGGACTGCTGATAATGAGCAGCCTGAAGCTGTTAGCATTCTGTCTAACACAGCATGCTGCTTGGTCACCCACATGACCTTTGGTTAGCCAGGTAGTGATGTGAGAAAACAGCCTGACATATGATATGCTGCTCAGAAGAATTCCTGCTCTTGCCTACTTTGACCTTACCCCTCCCCTTCATATTTCTGTGATAGGTTCCCACAAAGTAGGAAGGGAGATCTGAGTAATTTCACTGTAAACTGACCGAGTCCTCTGTCTTCTGAGGTACCACTCTGATCAGTTATTAAAAATATCTTTCCTCTCAAAAAAGTTTGTTAGGAAGCAAAATGTAGGAAGGATATGAAAGACATAAATGATGCTTACCCTTTTAAAGAGAGTTTGACAACTCTATTAAGATGATTCTGATAAGAAGGGGAGATAGGACAGTTTCATGTTTTACTAGGCAGGAAGTGTGATGTTTGAATGTATGATGTGGAGACTGTTCTGTGGCATGAAAACTTTTCTCCCAGAACAACTAAGATCAGCAATTTATCTGAATCATGAAGTAATGTTTATGTCTCCTGGAGAGTTTGAGTTCAGATATATTATCCTTTCATTCCTCTTTTGAGTTGTTCAGTTTCATTAATAGATGTTATTTGTGGCTATGGAGGGAATTTAGGAAAATGCTGACATTTGTAAGAAACAGGCCTGTTCTGTGGAAGCCACAATACAGTTGTGAATAATTCACTCTGTTAAATCTCAGAAAAGGTCTGTGAAACTTCATGTTAACAGGGCTGAGACTAATGATAGCCATGAAAGAAAATCCTCAGTCTTTCTCTCTTTCTGTCTCTCCTTTTTATTTTCTCAGAGGTAGATTTTTTTACCAGCTATATCTCTATAAACAATTTTCTTTCAGATGCTAAAGAAGGAAGAAGCAATCCCATGGCCGGGAACTTTAGCAATTGTTCATTCATATATTGCATATAAAGCAGGTAGGAAAATGGTGGACAACACTTTTGTTTCACTTTTAACATAGGAAGATGTTATTTTGGGAATGGGACAGAATGGTACTTCCTTTAAAAAAGGAAATTAAAGGAGAAGAATCTTAATAACTAGTGAAGTGAAAATAGCAATCTAAATATTTGTTAAGCCTTCTGTGATGCTTATGTATGTGAGTAAAATTTGGGGGGTGATTCAGTGCACAAGTTGTTGAATTGACTTTAAACCCGGTTATGCTCTTTACATGAAGCAGTTTAGACCCTCTATTCACTATTGTAACAGAAACATTTTAAATATCCTGTTTTGCAGCAAAAGAAGAGGAAAAACAGAAACTACTTAAATGGAGTTCAGATTTAAAACAGGAAAGAGAACAACTAGAGCAGAAGGTCAAACAGCTCAGCAATTCTATAACAGTGAGTATTGTCCTCCCAAATAATTCTTCACCTGTGTTCTAGTGCCAGAATGCAGAGAGAAACTATAATAGAGTGACTTGATGTACTAGACCTGTCTTCCACTGGATTTACTGAGAACTAAGTGAGCCTTTTCCTTTGGTTTTTAGGACTTTGGGGAGCAGGAATGAAATAAAGGCAACATATACTTACGTTGAGTCTCTTATACATGATCCATGCTGACCGTGTAGGTAGACCTGTAATATCAGGAGGTGACAAAAACGACACAGAGCATTATCATCTGTGGGCAGTAGATTAAATCAAAATCTCCAGTGGCTCACTTAAAGAAGAATGGTTGAGCCTTTGTGTGTAATGAGAGTTACAGTCTTGTTGAGCTTTCCAGACCTTCCTGATGCAAAAGCAACTGTTTGCTCAAGGATGACTCTCAGGCTCTTGGCATGTTACCTTGGCAGTCAGCACCTGGACACTGTGCAGGGCTCTGCTTAGTATTTAATTAGACAATGTCATACTTCAAACCGGAAGCTTTAGTTTCCACCTTAGTTTATTGCAGTAATTGCAACATACATATTAATTTGCCCTCTCTTCTCACCTTAATATGCAAATCAGTCTCTTGAGTTGCCAGTGTAAATTTTGAGCCCCTCACTTAGTGCGGTCCTGGTCAGTATCACTTAATGAAACACAGCGAAATCTCCGATGCTGCACATCGGTAAGGCTGGATACATAAGAACAGACTTCTTGAATACAGATGCACTTTCCAGGCTGCCTGTCTTTGCCTACTAGAACAGAAGTGTCCTATGTTTTCAGGCCCCTCAGTACTGACAATACAATAAAATGATTGGGAGCAAACCAGTGGTGAGGGGTGCTGGTTAGCAGTTTGCGACACTGTTATCTTCTGATTAGCAGTAGCTGGGTGTAACCTGAGCAGCACTAAAGCACTTACAAGGTTTCTCAGTGAGGCACCCAGGCAGATGCAAGCCTTTAACATGAAGAATTGGCAGTGGGTAAAGAGAATGTTTATACTTACATTGGACCTGTCCAAACCAGACACAATCGGTCTGGATTTTATGGTGTTACTATGGTGCCAGGAGCTGCATGTGAAAATAGTAAAGCTAAAACCAACAGTTTCTGGAGATCAGCATGAATAAAAGATTTAAAAAATGTAGAAAGGTTGCCATCTTTGCATAAAAACCTGAATGTAACAGACATAGCTACTGTTTGCTCATTTTTGAGGGTTTCAAATATACATATAAGCAGTTTTTCACTCTTGAAACATCATTTGTGGCCTTTTTAAAAAATTATCTTACCCTGATGCTTAACTGATGAGCTAGCTATGTTACTACCACTTCTAAGAGAAAGAAGTGGCCGCAAAATAAGATTTTCAAGTGAAGAGGAGTTTGTTTTCCTTTTCAAGTGCCCCTTTATTTATTGAGAGAAGGAAGCGATGTTCCTGCTAAAATGTATGTGAAAGCAAAGGCTGCATCCCACTAATGGTGTGCACACACACTGTCAGCAGTCAGCTGCAGTAGGATGCTTGAGCTTGCAAATCTGAGCTAAAGAAATTTCAGTAATGCTATACTAATAGAAAAAATAGTAAGAACATATACTTGGAAGTTTTCCTTCAAAAGGAACACAAAAGGATGGAGCTGTCTGTGTTCATTTGCAGAACACCTTGGAATAAAAGGGAGCCACACCAGGTGACAGCTATGTCCTGGCAATTTAATTCCTCAGCCTGCAATTATGAATTCTCCTGTGAACACAGCCCAGAGACTTTTTTTCTTCCGTGTTGGAAAAGTGAAATTGTAGATGCAGTCTTTTCTAGGTTCTTACATTTAGATCCGTGAACAGCATATTCCTTCTCTTACCTGCTTTCATTCATAAGCTTGAACTTATTACTGCTTTTCTGTTTTGCTGCAGAAATGCATGGAAATGAAGAATACCATCCTTGCAAAACAGAAGGAGATGCACAGCTCCTTGGAGAAGGTAAAACAGCTGATCCGCCTCATTCAAGGCATCGACCTTTCAAAACCCATAAACTCTGAGGTCAATTCAGTAGCCATCTCCAACGGCATGGACTCCACTAACAATACTAATGCTGCCACCTCCACCTTAGCCCCCTCCCCTTCCCAGAGCTGCATGGTGAACTGTAACAAGGGCGATGAGACTAAATAACACAGTGAAGTTAAGAAGGAGCCAAGGGAGGTGGCGGCGAGGAGAAAGAGCAAAATAAAGAAACTCTAGAAAAGCAAAACTGGATTTCTTCTGGAAAGTGCAGAATTCTTTAGTTCTTTGGTTCCAGAGAGAGCGTGAAGATGCTTGTGCCAGGCGGCACCGGAGTTTGCCAATTGATCCTTCTTATTCTGTGTGTACATGCGAAGTTTGGATCATGTTACATGAATAGTGCCAGCTGGGGGTTCTTTGCCAGCACCATGCCAAGTGAAATAATATATTTACTCTCTCTATATTTTACACCAGTGTGTGCCTGCAGCAGCCTCCACAGCCACTATAGGTTTGTTTTATTTTTGTTTGGGGTGAGGAGCAGGGATAAGGGAGGAGAGCAGGTTTCAAGTTCCTATTTGCAGAACAGTTTGTTTAGCTAGGGGAAAACAAAACCAAGTCCAAAGAGCCTATGGGCTTTTCCTGTTTCTAAACTCTCAGTACTATTAAACCAAAAAAACCAGAAATATAAATTATCAAATCCCAGTGCCCAGAAGGGACAAGTCTATCAAATAAGCAGTATTTACTATTGTTTAGACAGGAGATTTACAAAAGGAAAGGAGATGGACTTTTCACTGAGTAACCAGCACATATAATCATATAATCATAATATATGCTGAGTTGGAAGGGACCCACCAGGATTATCGAGTCCAACTCCTGGCCCTGTGCAGGACACCCCAAGAATCACACCATGTGCCTGAGAGCATTGTCAGAACGCTTCTTGAACTCAACCAGGCTTGGTGCTGTGACCACTTCCCTGGGGAGCCTGTTTCAGTGCTCAACCACACTCTGGGTGAAAAACCTTTTCCTGCTATCTAATCTAAACCTCTCCTGACTCAGCTTCATGCCGTTTCCTCGAGTCCTGTCACTGGTCACAAGTGTGAAAAGATCAGTATCTGCCCCTCTGCTTCCCCTCACATGTATAGGCTGAGGATCTACTGTCCCAACAGCTTGGGGTTAATCCTGTTCACATTAAACAACAGACTTGCTTTGCAGAATTGGTTTGGGTCCTCACATTCATCCAGAAAGTCTATGTTGGGAATGGGAAAATGAGGGCCAGAATTCAGGGTCAGCTTGGAGCATTGGATGGAGGTGTCTCAAGAGAAAATGTGCATCAATTACTTGAAAATGAGATTTCAGCCCTTTTCTGTATTTATAAACAACAAAGGTATCCTGAACAAAGTAGCACATAACCCAGATGTGTGAACTCAACAGAGAAATGTCCTTTTCTTTCACTTCCTTTCTCTTCTTTTGGTAACAAGAACTAAATAAGGAATAGAAAAGCTGTTTTTCAGGCTGACAGTCTAATTAAAGAGGTAGATGGGACCTTGCATGGTATAGATTAGAAGTAATAGTGTCAGTGAGATACAGTGAGTCTTTGTGAGTCCTTGTGTCATCGTTTTGGGCACTGTTTTTTTATGCAAGGGCAAAATCTTTGTATCTGGGGGAAAAAAAACAACTTTTTTAAATTAAAAAGGAAAATAAAAGATATTGAGGTCTTCCTAGTGTTACTTAAAATAAGATCAAGGTAAGAAACATTGTAAAAAAATTACAAAAGTGCTATTTGTTTCCTAAACAAGTGATTTCTATTAAAAAGGTGTCAGAACTGGAGAAAATGCTGTGTACTTAGAATTTTTTAACACAGACTTTGCTTATTTATGATCACATTCTGCTGTGTTTGTGTTTTAAAATCAAATGGGACAGTTTCAGTAGATTATATCATACATCTACTGGCTAAACTCTAAAGAGAATCAAATCCTACAATGCTGGATCTCACCCCACCTGGAGGATCGGCCAGGCTTGTCTCTGTTGTTACCATCTTTCCCCCATTCTTTCATGTGTTTGTAACCCAGAGAAAAGCAGTTGACAATGTGCTTGTTTAAGGTTTTTACAGTTTTGTGATACGGACTGATTAGAGCTTGAGGATGAAAGACAGTGAGTTGGTTGGACTGAAATCGCCTTCCATTATCTCCTCTTGTTTAAGAAGTTCATCTCTTATGTATAATCTTTTCACTCTAGACAGCAAAGCTTGCCTTGTGCTTCCTGACTGTGGGGTCTGTCTCAGTTTAGGGTGCTAATTGTGGTCACGTCAGATTGTGTCCCACCCAGAGCTGTCTAGTTTCACTACTGCACATAAACATTTGGGCAAAGCCTGTTTCCACTGGAAGTACTTGGAAAACTCCCTTTACTTCTGGTGGGAGCAGAGTTGAGCTACTACGTACACAGTGTGAGGCAATGTCTCCGGTGGTGGCCTTGAGAGTACAAGTTGGGTGGCGAGGCAGACCTGCTCAGCCATTTCTAGTGGAAGGTAGAAAAGCTTTGGATTTCAAGGATGCATTTCTGAGTCAGAAGAAGCGAATACTCCACTAAATAGCCTGAGACAGTTTCTTTGCTGCCACAGCCAAATGGGCTTCTGTGGAGTTCTTAGAGCTGTTTTCCTCCCTCTCCCTTAGGTTGCCCTTCTGCCCTTTAAGGACTTTATTTCTTCTGTAGGAGTGTGCACTATTTTCAGCTCTGAGCTCAGAACTGATATCCTGAGTTCTCACATTTGTCTGCAGTTGGGAAAGTGACTCTTAGGTGCACTTCTCAGCTGTGATAACCTCGACTCTGTCTTTTGATGCTTGAGTTCTGTTCTGGAACTAGTGGAGCTGGAAGGATAAGTTAGCACAAGTGGCAGGGAGACAGCTGGACAGATGACATCAAAACTGATTGTACTAAAAATGTCCTTGCATCAATCCAGTTACCAGTGGGGGTCATCACCACAGGGCAGCACTGGGCCAGGAACCCGTAGCATTTAAACAAAGGACTGTCAATTTCCAGGGTGGAAGAGAGAAAGCAAACTGAACATGAGCCTTCTTTCATAGAATATGAGCCATCAGCTAATGGCCAGATATTCAGGAGAAACTGCCTTTTTGAACAGGTTGCTCTTTAGTTGTCCACTTGGATAATTCTTAACATCATCTTCTGAAGCATTGAGTACATTCCTGGTAAGAGACAGTCTCAGGGATAGGTGTGCTGAGTCTTCATGGTTGTCATGTTGTTTCTGGTGTTACCTGCTGAGCTCTCTTGGAAACACTGCAGTATTTGGAGGTAGCAGGCTATGCCTGGAGACTAGATAGTCCTTCTGTTTTCTTTGCTGATTCAGGAGGGAATGGAAGTGAAATTCACTAGTAGCCATATTTAAATTTGAGCACAGTTAACCAGACAGGAGATGTTATAGCAGCTATTACTGCTTTTCTGAGGCATCTTCTTGTCTCCAGAATCCAAGTAGATAAGACTTTTATGTCCCTTTTGTTACAGCATTTGTGTTCCAGACTGTAAAAGGATGCAGATCTTAACTTAGACTTTTTGATACTGCTTAGATAGTTTTCTCTCTCTCCCACTGATCCTGTTCAGGTGTTTTTTCTCCCGGCTCTGCAACAGTCTGGAGCAAGGAGCATTCCCAGAGCTGCAGTGGCGCTGGCAATGATGCTGCTATGTAGACAGAGTAAATTGGGATTATCTCTGCCCAATTACCAGTAATAGGGTGGAAGGGGAATTGGCATTTGCTAAATACAGAGGAAAATAGATTTTTTTTCTAGCTGCTCTAAGAGGTTCCAATCAAGGAAGAAATTTAAACTCTTTGACAGCTTAAAGCTCAAGTTTGTGTTCTGGGTTTATATTGGTTTAGGGGTTTTTCTCATGTAATGTTTGAGATAGAATGAGTTTACACTAAAACTTCTGCTCTTTGAGAAGCTGTCATATTGAATGTGGTTTTGTATTTCCAAACCACCACCAAGATATTAACTAATTCTTATGTCATTGCTTGTCATTGGTGGGAAACAAGTGGCTTTTAAATCTCTGTTACAAGGGAAGCTATGAGACCACAAAGGAAGCTCATATCAGAGACAATCCTGGCTCTCAGCCCAGTGCTAAGGACTTTTAAGAAGTACCCTACTTCTTTGCTCAGAAATAGAGCAAGTGCTGCAGAAGTTGTTTTTTCCCTTGTCCTTGCAATCTGTTCTTTAAACAGCTGGAAAGGTGCATAGTGGTCAGAGTGGCAAAGTGAGCATGTGACCTGGCTAGAAGGATTAGTACTATCATTATTATTCTCATTATTTTTGTTTAGAGCCAACAGTGATTTTAGTGCTGTATAAAACCTAGTAAAAGCAATAGTTCTAGGGATGATTGGCAGATAGAGTGAGTAGCTTGGCTGATTCTTCCAGGGCATCATTTTTAGCCAGGAGCTACCATGTTGGTGGGGTGAATTAATGTTTTGCATTAGCAAAACAGGGCTTTGGTTGTAAGCAAGTTTCTGTCGGTGGGGATATGCATTAAAAACTGCTACCCTAGAAATTAAATTTTATGGGCAGACCTGTTAGTTTTATTGTTGGCAGAAAAACAATATTGTAGTTTATCCTTCCTAGCTGACCAGGCTTAAGAAAGCAAGTCTGTATTCCATCTGTTTAGAAATGTGAACCCTAATTCTGACCTCCTTGGCTTCAAATCATCTTCTTCCATGTACTGTTGCAGAGACAACAATAAAAAGCAATGTGGTCAGCATTCAGGAGAACCCAGAGTGAAATCTCCCTCTTAGGCCCACCAAGCTGTGACAGCCCACAATCCAGGGAGTAAACTCTGAAATTTCCTTCCCATGTGGATACAATGGGAAATATTTGTGAATTTGTAGTATGCATGTTTCTCTTTCTTTCCCCAGCTGGGTTGCACACTGCTCTCTTTGCTTCTGAAGCACTAATGATGAATACAGGTTTTTTAATGAAATGTGTTTTTAAAATAACATGGGTTTAAAATATCATATATTAAGACGTTAAACCAAAATTCACTGTTTTACTGAGGGCCTCTCTCAATGAACTGCTCAGATGATCACTGAAATACTGATATTACACTTCCTTGTTGACCACTCCCCTTTGGGCAGTTTGTTGTGTCTTTTTAGGGCTGACCCTTTTTCACCTCCATTTGTCCTCCCTTGGAATTCTGAAGATTGGGGCAAGTTCAGCCTTGCTGGGTTACTGCAGAGAGTTTTCTGAGAAGTCTGTAGGAGTCAGGAACCTGGAGAAAGAGGAAGATGTTTTGTCATGCAGCTAACTCATTTGGCACTTAGGCTTGCCTGGCCAAAAAACTACCTCAGCAAAGGCCATTCCCGAGCACTATGTGGATTCTGTAGTTTCTGGCATTCAGAAGGCAAAAGGTCTCCAAAGAACCCTCCAACAGCCATCTAGGTACTGCTGTCTGAGGGCATGTGAGTGAACCTTGCAGCGACATGCTGTTGGATCCTTGTTTTCAGTGGTCAGACCTGGACCAGGGAATGACTCAAAAATCAGATGGGATCAGGAAAAGATGATAGCTGCAGACTATCTTGTCTCCTGGTTATTGCAGTCTTACTCAGACCCTTCTTTAAGCTCAGTCCTGTTTGTAACTCTACAGAATGGAATGTAATACTTGAAAAGTATGACTCTCTCTATCCTTTATCTTTAGCTTCCATTTGCCCCCTGTTTCTCTCTTATTTGGGATAAGAATTTTCTGCATCATTGTGTCTTGTATAGGCTGAGCACATAGTTGATCAACTTGCCAATAAAGAAAATTATTTATACCATGCACTGGTAAGCTTGGTAATTACAGACCCATGAAAAGACAAAACACCTCTCCCAGAGGTTAATTTAAGATGTGGGCTTGTTTCAGAAAACCAAGACCTTACCTGTGTGAGAGTCTGTCTATATCCCTGTCAGTATTACTAAAATGAGTGGTGAACAAAAAAAGAGGCTTGTCAAGAGAACCAGTGCTGTGAAAATCCCTGGGCTGTGCAAGTCCCTGGCGTGTGTCTCATGAGAACAGCCAGGCCAGGGCTTCCCATCGCTCTAGGCCAGAGGTGGGTGCTGCAAGGGACAAAAGAAAGGACAGAAGCCTCTTGAGAAGGCTCTCGGGGGGTGAGGAGTAGAGGGCTTGGAGATGGGAAAGGAAGGGAGAAAGCAGGAGGAGCAAAGGAAACAAAGATTACATGGGGTAAAGCAGAGCAGAAAGGAAAAATGTGGAAAGAGAGAAGGAGGGAAAGTGAGGGTAGGAAAAATCCAGGAGTGAAATAGGGCTCCATTGTGAGGAGATGGGTATTCCTGCAGTTAAAGTTCAGTGGAAAGAGTAGAACAGAATTGCTCTTTATCCTACCTCAATTTCGGACATGGGTTGATCTGTATTCCAAAAGGAGCAAGTGTGGTGGTAGAAGAGCTGCCTGGCTTCAGGAAGGGAAGGAAGTAGGGACTAAATCATCCCTAGTTCTGCTTCTGCCGCTGAGTGATCCCATTCTGACAAGAGCCTTATTTGACTTCTAAGCCACAACGTGGGGATAAGGCAGATCAAGAAGACCTTGGGGCAGCCAGAGTCTGCTCTAATCTGGACCATATTAATTAAACATTTTCTTGGCTAGAAGTATTCCGGAGACTAGCTAAAGGTTCAGCTCTGCTAGTGTGGTTGCACCTTCCTAGTTCAAGTGTTACAATTAGCCTGGTTAAAACCAGCATCAGCTCCCAGAGGTCCTGGCTCCCACTTGAGCAAAGAAGACAATGTGAGGCAGGACCTGTGACTTAGGTACTTTTCAGCTATCACTTGGAGTATCTGTGCAAGATTCCTGCTCTCTGGGCTGTCACATCTGGCAGTTCTGTGCCAAAATCCCTCCAAGCAGCAATGCCTCCCTGTTTTCTCAGGGTCTGGATTCTTTAGGGACACATGCAAAGGGGCACTTCACCAGTGCACCGAGACTGTGGCATGTGGTAAGTTTAATGTGACCTGTCAGAAGCTGAGTGCCCTGCCTCTGGGCTACATTAAGCAGCAGCCCGTGGGACAGGCACCCTCCTGGGGGAAAACAGCTGTCCCAGCTCTCGAGTGTGAGCAGGGAGTAACCTCTGTGTCTGTACTTCTTCACTCTGTAGTATCCAAGCAGGTGTCAAATGCTTCAGAGAGAGAGAAGCTCAACCCAGTCCCTAGTTCTAGAAAGAAAGAAGTACTTAAGGGCATGTTTACTCTCAGGAGTGCCTGGGGAACTCAAAAGCCATGTAAGCTTGGCTCTGCCTGTCCTAGGTAGAGCTGTGGGATGGAAAGGCAGCAGCAGCGAGCAGTATCAATCCATTGGCTCTCAGCATTTTTCACCACCTGGGGAGTTTGCATCTTTTTTCTTTTTCCTGAATTTGCACTGGCAAATGTAAACCTCAACCGATTCCCGCCCTTTTGTCATGTGCCTTGTTAGATCTCTGTTGTTGGAAAAATAATGAAGTATTGTTGCCTCTGAGCTTCAAGATATCACTTTTCTTGGTGAGCCCTGGGGTTGTAGCTCAGGCGGGGAAAGGAGGCAGTGGCACAGGCCAGCTCCTGGGGCTGTGTTCAGTGGCCACCCTTGATTTTGGACCCCCAGTGCTGAGGTTTGATACTGTAGCAGGACTGGGAAGATGCTGTGTGTGTACAAGGGCGGGGGCTCCCCTGGCTTGCCACCCAGGTGTTGGCCTCTCAGGTGGGGCATGCCAGAATTGAGGGGGGAGGGAAAGAGATGGCTCTGTGCCTCTCATTCAGCTCTGTAAAGCAGGTACTGGCAGTTCTGACTCCAGAAGACTGGTTTTCCATGGCTGCAGGCACTGGGGTAGGCATTGTTGAAAGAAGCTCTGTGCTGGGTGCGGCAGGAGGCTGCGTGTTTCTGCTTGTTCTGGGCTACTGTGTAATTTCTAATCATAGTCTCATATTTCTTTACTTAAATTATCAGTGACATCAAAGCAGTGATTGACTCTCGAGCCAGGCATAGTCTTACCTGTCAGCTCTCCAAGGTATGTTGTCTCTGAGTTGCTCCTGATGCCATATGTGACAGGCAGCCAAGACCCTCCTTAAGGAAGGTTGTTGCTCCTGCATAAGCCCCTGCGACTTGGTCAGCTTCCTGGCAGCCCCATGCAACCAGAGCCAGCAGGCAGTTGTGTCCCACAAGCAGCTTCACTCCAGTTACAGCTGTAGGGTCGTCCCAAACGCTGTCTTACACTGTCAGAGACATCTTGGCTGCCTCTCATAGCCCCACAGAAGCAAAGCATGCCTTGCAAACTCCATTAAGCAAAGTTTAAGCGAGGTACCAGGGGGAAGGGGGGATCCTGCTAGTGCTGACCTGTTCAGACTCCTGCGGAGGAAGGAAACAACTTTGCTGTGTCAACAGCAGTGCAGTGGTGGTGAGCTGCTGCTGCCTGGGAGGTCTGGTGCAGCACTGGGGTGGCTGCCCATGCCGAATTTTGTCTTTGTGGGGCTGACTGGCTCTAACCTGCCAACACCGTGTTGTCTGCAGCTGAGGGCAGGAGGGTTGTGAAGGCAGCTCTGCTCGTTTAGAGAAAATACTCAGGCCTCAATCACGGCTTCGTGTTGCTGTGATCATGGTGGCACCATCTCAGTAGATTTGTTGATACCACCACCCTGCCTGTGTGCTGTGCTTCATCCCATTCCTCCACTCCCACCCCAGTGTTTCACCCAAGACCAAGCTGTAAGCAGAAGTCCTGCCATGGGCTCGGAGCAGGACCTGACCCTGAAGGGCTCTGTATCCAAGCCCTGGTCCCTCCTCCAGCCTGTCTGATTTCTCCAGGTGACTTTGGTGAACAGCCCCCCGTTCAGGCAGTGCTGCCCTGCAGCCACGAGCCTGGTGCTGTGCGGGGATGATGGCAGCTTCTTTCCCAGATGGGTTTGTGAAGGCAAAGCCATGGCTCTGCCCTCTGTGAGCCGGTGCCACCTGTGCTGTCCCATTCCCCACCAATCTCCTGTCCTTGCAGGCCCTGGTGTAAAATGCCCTTTCTGACTGGTACTGCTCTGTTGTCACAGAATCACACCATGAGAACACCGACTTGTGAGCTGGTTTGGGTTTTTTAAATATCTCTATTTTTTTTAGCCTGATGCTCATAGTGATCTGCAGTCTCTGCTGCCTTCAAGTTCCTTGTGGTTTCAGTTTTGGTACAAATGTGTTTAGATTTTAGCAAATTAAAGTTGGGGGGAGGGGATACAGAGCATCTGATCAATTTGTATTTATTTATTTTAACATTTTACTAAATAAAACACAGTAAAATCTCTTGTCTCCTTAGCTGTATGTACCAGGTGGGGACAGTGGGTCCCACAGGCACAGGGCATGGCGTAGTGCCCATAGCAAATCCCCAGCCCCAGGAGGGGTTTCTGAGCATGGCTCTGTGCGGCGGCTGTGGCGCGCTCCGCTTTCTTGGCAAGGAGAAGGACACTGTGTTAGGAGAAATGAATTTTAGGTCTGAAAGGGGCTGCACTCAGTTCAGATAATCTCCTGGTTCTGACTCAGTGGGTGCCTCCCAGCTGATGCTGCCCGGCAGAGGGCACATGGAGACCAGCCTGAGCTGGGTTTACTTCCAAATACCTCTACCCTCTTAGGCACATATTGGGCTGACTGTCTAAATTTTCAGATGATCCTTCCCAACCTATTCATTCACTCAAATCTTCGTTCGCGAAGCCTAGCCATGAGTGAATGAAGAGGTTGGGAAGGATCATCTGAAAATTATGGTGCTCAGCCATCCTTCTACAGTGCCACCTTCCAAAATAACCATAGTCAGCATTTTTGTTGCCTCACAGCCATCAAAGAATCACCTGGAAGAGGCCTGCTCCATCCCGGCACTGTTCCACCATGTCTGTAGCAGCATCTAGCTGTGATCAACCCTCTTGTTGATTAGTGCAGCAGCAGCACGGTATGGGTGAGCTTTGGTTATATTAAACAAAAGCTGCCTGCTAGGGGCTGGTGGGGTGGAGCTGTGCATGGCTTCACTGTGATGAGCAATATCTTCCCAGCCCTTTCCCAAGTAAAGCCTCAACACTCGCTCCTGGCAAACCACCCTCATCTTCCCCCCTGCAGATGCAAGGCTGGTGGCTCATGGGGCCCAAGAGCCAGCTTTTATTCCCAACACTCTTACAAAGCCAAGGCTGTTCAGCAGAGAGCCTCACCTGGTCCCACTGCTTGCACTGTGGCCAGAGCTGGGTGCCTGTACTCCCTCCTCTGGGTGAGGAAAGGTCTTACAGGTCATGACAGAGCATCCAGCTCAGCATGCTGCTCTCGGGGATGAGCTGCAGCACCACCAGATGAAACTACATCCCTTCTACCTGGGGGCATTTAAACTGACTACCATGCCTAAACCGTGAAGCCCCATGATCCAGTTCAGGGGTGCTGGCTGTGCAGACTTGAGCCTAACAACCCTTTCAGAGCTGGCAGGAGACCAGTGCACCTGCCACTTGGTGACGCTGGCATTTCTTTTGCCTGCTGCTGCTCCTTGTTCCTTAACCCACTGTGCCAGCCCAACAGGAAAACATGCCAGGCAGAGCAAGCCCAGTGATGCTTTTCCACAGCCAAGGCTCAGGCTACTCCTCCATTGCACTCTTCCTGCTGTCTTCCCTCCAGGGGAAAAAAATTAATAACCAGGCAGTTCTAACAAGAATGTGAAAAAGAATAAAAAAGCTTTAATTTAAAAATTAAATTAAAACAAGGAAAAAAGCAAGAGGCGCTTGTGCCCTTTCCATACCCCGTGCTTTGTATGGCTCCTCTTAGTCACTCCCACCATGGACGGAAATCCTCACCCCTGCACAGAACTAGCTCTAGCTCTTGCAGCCCAGAGCAAAGCTAAGGAGAAAACAGCAGAGGCTGCAGCAGCAACTGGCCCGGAGAGCCTCCAGGGCCATCAGCAAAATCATCTTGGAGGAAAAAAGGATTAAAAAGAAGAACCCCAGACACCCTAATTACTGAATTCTTATGAGAAAAGTATTAAATAATTTAAACAGCGTGAGGAAAGCAATGCATCCTCTGTGCTCCAGTGTGCGATAGTGGTAGAACAGTGTCTGGTCAAGCTGCTCCTGGCACAGGGTTCCTGCCACAGTGCTCAGCTACGGTCTTGTCCAGTGTCAGTCGCATCCCTGACTGTTGATGGCAATGACTGCGCTGCCAGGAGCTGGGGAGGAGCTGGGTGGTCCCTGCCAGAAACTTCTCTCAGCATGCACTGGTCCATGAAGCTGCTGTTTTGCTCCTGGCCATGGTTCGCAGCCCGGCCCTGTGGGGCACTGCCAACACAACACAGGTCTGTTACCGCCACGGCTGCTCCCAGACTGGAGGTGCAGGTCTATTCTGGGAGTTCATTCTGGGGACAGCAGACAGCCTGTCCTGCTCTGGGAGCTCATCCTGCTCTGGGTGACTCCAGCACCACCAGTGCAGGGCCAACTCCACTGGAGACTGCATCCACATGGATTGGGAGTAATAATACTTCTCTGCTGTTAACCAGCCAGCCTTGATCTGGGCTTGAACCAGGTCTCTGACAACTCCTGGTACTCCCTGGCTGGAGCTCCCAAGGTGCTGGGAGGCTTCCTCTGAGCCTGCTCCACAAAGGGATGTTCTACAACCTCATCTCTCGCTCACCAAAGCCCCAGAGGAGTATGCAAGGACTGGAACTGGGACCACTGAGCAAGGGCAGAGCAGGGTACGGCACAGCTCTCAGGCCTCTGGAGGAGCCAGGCCTCAAAGTCAAGTGAGCTAGTGAAGACTAAGGAACCCACATCTACTAAAAGAGAGGAGGGAGGAGAGCTGACCCTCTGGCCCCTGGCATAAGGAGGTTCCCCTGTAACTCAGGAAGGCTGTGGTAGCTTGACCTCCAGGCACTACCTGTTCTTGCAGCTGATATCTTCCACCTTATCTGTGGGTATCCCTTTGGTGGGCTGGAGAGGCTGTGCTGCCAACTCCGTTCCCTCAAGCTGGGCTGCGGTGGTGGGCAGGGGCAGGAGGGAGGCCCTGCACCCTCCCAGTGTGCTGCTTATACCCCGCACCCACTGTCCCCGGGTGTCACAGGCTTCTCTCGGCAGTGAGGTATTTGAGCGCAGCAGCCCCATATCGCCGTGACAGGTCCTGGTGGAACTCCTCCCGCAGCGTTTGGAGGCAGCCCCGGTATCCTGCATTCAGGCGAAACTTGGAGATGTCGAAGCTGGGGGCATGGGGCATGTGGATCATGAAGGCATTGGGCAGGACCAGCAGCTCATACTCCTGAGAGGGGACAGAGCAACAGCATCAGCTTGGTGGTACCAACATGTCACTGCCTGGCCAAGAGCCCCCACACCCAGCGCCTCTGTGGTGCCAGGAGCAGCCCCTCACCCACCTGCGCATCCAGCTCCATGATGTGGGACACTTTGTTCCAGCCGAAGCCCACGAACCTCTGGTCATACCTGGGGCAATCTCGCCTCACTACAACGTAAGGCTCGAAGTCTGGCTGCCACACCACACGGTACGGCACAGTGGCCGTCCGCCACTTGGCGTAGTCTGTTGGGGCGTGGCCTTTTGGCCACACGTGGTACCTGCGGGGAGAGATGGAAACGAGACACTGGGCAAAGCTGGCAGCTCCCTGAGACAGGAGGAGGATGCAGGGGGTCCTCTGAGACAGGGTGCACAGTCCCAAGGCACAAGGGTACAAAACTGGCTTCTGCCAGCCCCCCTTGGATAGTGGAGCAGTTCCAGTCCCTACCTGAAGGTGTAGAGGGAGCCCATGTCCAGCATGGAGAGCAGCTCTGCTTTGGATTTGGGGAAGGTCAGGCGGTAGTGCAGGGTCTCAAATGCCGGCACAATGAGAGCTGCCTTCCTTTGGGGCAGCTCCAGCTGCTGGATGGAGTTCCTATGGTGACAGGAAGGGTATGAGGTCTCCCTGGCTGCAAGCCATGGTCACGGCCTCCTTCCTCAGCCCCTCCAGCCTGCATACCACTCCAAAAGGATATTAATGTCTGGACTATTTGCAGTGGTACCATGCAGAGGTAGGAGGAATGGGGCAATGCTCACAGCCACAGCCCCTTCCTCATCCACTGGGTGGATCCTTGTTCCTCTGACAAAAGCAAGGGCAGGATCCTGAGGCTGAACACAAAGGGAACAGCTCCCAGGCCTGCTGTTGAGGACTGCTGCCTAGGGCTTTTCCTGAAAATTCTGGTGCCTTGGGAGCCCTGCAGGTTGAGCTAGAGCGGGCTGGAGAAAGCCTTACCTGAGGTAATCGTAGAGGCCATACATAGGCAGGAAGTCAATGTCCGTCAGAAAGACGTATGGCGTCTGCGTGTTGGCCAAGGCCACATTTCGCAGGAGGTTGATGGGGTAGAACTGCCCCTCCTTGTAGACAATGTGGTAGGCGACATTGCGGCGGGCACTCAGCACCTCTGAGGCCTGGGCATAGCGCAGGAACTGCTGAGCCTCAGCATCTGACATGTACAGTGCCAGGCTGATGGGGCCCGCCCAGTGTTTGCAGATGGCCTCCAGCATCTGTAACCTGGGAAGCAGAGGGCAGTGCATGAGCAGTAGACTTGCTCTGTGGCAGCTTCGCCAAACCCAGAACGGGGCACCTGCCAGAGAGCTGCATGCCAGTCGAGCCCAGTTCAGGAGGAACTGATGCTCCCAGCTTGGAGTGTTGTTCTTCACTGCAAAATGCTGGTGTGAGGATAATGAGATGAGAATCCCTTGTAGCTCCAAAGCTGTGGAGCCTCAATGGAGGAGTGGAGATGGGATCCAACCTCCCACTGGTCCTACCAGCAAGTACCTGTCCATGGAGAGCTGGGCCACGAGGGTGACATCGGTAGGGTTGGGAAACGCCAAGAACTCGTACTGCAGGAAGAACAGGTGGATTCGGTGCTGCGTGAGGTGCTGCTGGCGGAAATCATAGCAGGGATCATCCTCATCCAGCTCCTCCAGCGCCTGCTGTAGCTGCAACACCATGAAGGTGAAAGAGAGCAAGAGCCCCACAGGGAGTTGGGGAGGCTGTGTGGTCTCTGCCCACCCCATGCTCTGGGGCTGGAGGCAGTCGCAATCACCCTCACCTGGTCCCTGGGTGGGCTGGGAAGACTGGCACAGCCAAAAAGCTCCCTGCGCAGCAGGTTCCCATCATACTCCAGGAAGGTCAGGTAGAGGTTACGGAAGAACTCCACATGCTTGTTCTTCACCCGCAGCTTCTTGGGTGAGTTCCAGTGGATCACCTGGGCAGTAGCGTGTCACCCCGTGGAAGGGAAGCCAGCAGCACCCAGTGCTCCCCCAAGCCCTCAGACCCCATGCTGACTCCCATGGACCTCCAGTGTCCTTCAGGCCCTTTACAGTTTCAAAGGCAGCAAACCCACCCACCTTGAGATCTGAAAGCTCAGTGTAGCACTGCTCTGAGCGGGTGTGATCAGAAAGCTGCACATTCCAGAAGCAGGGAAGCCGGTACACCAGGGATGGGTTCTGCTTGATCACTGCGTTAAAGATGTCCTAGGAGAGAGAAAGGTGAGTGCACAAGTGGAAGAGGAAGACCCCCCATGCCAGCAGTGCTGTGGGAATGCAGAAGGGCTGACCACCCCAGAGAAGGGACCATTACCTGATCGGCCAGCGAGGTGGAGAGCATGCTCATGAGCTCCCGCTCTGCCGTCAGCCGCCACATCTGCTCCCAGCCCAGGTGACGCAGACGGTCCAGCAGGAGCAGGATCACCCCTGAGTGCCAGAGAAGAGGGCACTGGGTCACTGAGGGAGCACCCAGCCATTACAGAGCTGGAGCACAGCAGCCTGCATTCCTTCATCCCCTGGGATATGCCGCTTCTCTGCACCCACCCACACTACCCTGGGATGCTGTAGCAGCCCCTTCATTCCCATCAGACCCTCCTGCTTCACCTCAGCCTTTCCCAGCCTCCCTGTGCTGAGTGTTGCCTCAGCTGGATGTGCCATGAGGCTGCAGGGCCCACCCTGGCAGCCCACACTCACCTGTGTTGAAGCCACGTCCCAGGGCCGGCCATGGTTTGTGGTTTTTCCACAGATTGCCCAAATACCAGTCACTTTGGTTCTCCACCAGCCCAATCACCTGCTTTTCTGAGGAAACAGAGGGCCATGGATGCAGCTCATCTTGTTATTGGTTCAGAGGGCCCAGGCAAACACACTACACTGGTTCTGTGGCAGGTCGGGACTGCCACCCTGAGCCCAGCACCCAGGCCCCTGCCAGGGCCCCAGGGGCACCCTGTCCTCACCAGAAAACTTCCCAAAGACAGCCCAGAGCTCGGCAATGTCAGTAGCAAAGGTGATGTCAGTGTCCAAGACGATGACCTTGGAAAGGTTGGAGGGCAGCGCCTTGGTAAGCGTCAGCTTCATCAGCCCATAGATGCCAGAGTAGTGCTTGTTGGGGATCCACGACACCTCTGGCTGCAAGGCAACACAGCTCAGGGTTGGGCACAGCCAAGCCCTTCCCCTGCCTGGGCAGGACAGCTCTGTGTGCCCAGTACCCCGTGCAGAGGAGGCCAGCAACAGAAGGGCATACGTTGCTGTGGAGCCAGCCAAGCCTGGAGCATTCCCTTCAGCCACCAGAATGCCCACCTAGACCCCAGTGTTTCAGTGCTCAGTGGGGGACTCAGCTCTGCCACAGAGGCAGTGCTACTCCAAGGGGCCTCCCCACCCCTCCAGTACCAGCCCTGTGCCCCTTTCTCAGCTGCACCAGCAACAAGCCCAGAAAGGGGAGGGGGTGAGCGACGGACCAGCAAGAAAAAGTTAATGAACCTCCATCTACTCTCCCCTCTTTGCTACTCCCCTCAACCCTCTGAACACTGGCTTGGGACAGGGCAAAGAGAAGGGCAAGAACCTGCCTTCAAGTCATCGGCATTGTAGAAGCTGACATGTACAGAAGGCACCATCCAGGACTGGAAGAGTGTCTGGAGGATCTGGTGGGCCACAGAGTCCGTGATGAAGTGAAAGTGGAGGGGGTTCTTCCTGCCAAGGATAAAAACAGCAGCACTCAGCACCACAGTGGGATGAAGAGGACACAGTCCCCATCACTCCCATCCCTCCCAAGGGACAGACATCAGCTGGAGGGGGGCAAATGGAGAAAAATCAGCCCTCTGGGAGAAACAAATCCCTCTCTGTCCCTCTAAGCAGTGGCACAGGGGCTAGAGAGGAGCCCTAGCCCCTCTCCCGCAGCATTGCCCCCTGCAGCCTGCAGCAGCTCATCTGGGAATCCCAAATAGTGGGCCTCTGGCACAGCACTTCCCCATTACCTGTGGAAGAGGATGGATTTCACCAGGGTGACCACGTCCCGGCTCGCGTTGTGCCCGGCACACACAATCGCAACATGCAGGAGCTGCCCAGAGACAAATGGTACCTTTTTGAGACTGGACACTCCCTCCTTTCAGGGACTGTCAGCTTCTCCCTGGGACCACACCACAGGGAGAGACTCCATAACCCAGCACATCCCCTATGGAAGGAGCCCCAGAGAGAGGCAGGAGTTCCCCAGTTCAGAAACAGGGACCAGGAGTCTGGCTGCCACTCTGCCTGTCTGGCCTCCCTCTTTAAAGAAGGAAGATGCCCTCACCCACTGACTGTGGCTCACTGAGCACCATGGAGAGCCAGGATGAGGCCCCTGCATGGCCAGAGCATAGGGAGAGCAGTGCCAGGTGGGCTGCACATACATCCATGCTCCACCAGGGTCCCAGCCTCCCATCCCACAATATCACTATGCCGGTGCCATCACCCACCTCACATTTGTGCACTGTCTGCTGCTTGGGGCAGGCTGTATGATTGCTCCTCTCACCCCTGGGGAGATCTCCATCCTCAGCAGAGGGTCCCCACTGTGGGCTGCCATCACTGCCCTCCATCTGAGCCTGGCTGAGCTGCAGGCGGAGCTGCTGATTCTCCTCCTCCACCCTGCGCACTCGTGAGGCCAGAGCCTCCCGTTCCACATCCCGGCTTGGCTGCTCGCCCAGGCAGGGTGGCAGCAGGAGGAAGCGGCCATCTGTGGAAGAGACACAGGTCATGTGATGGGCACGGCAAGGCCAGGAGGGCCCAGTGTGGATGGTCCCAGCTGAGAGCTCCCAGCACACCTCACAAGTGCCCAGCCAACATCACAGCTCTGCTCCCCTGATTCCTACAGATGTCCTTGGAGATGCCCCCAGCACCCACCCTAAGGCCTCATCCGCTGCTGCCCACCTCGTGTTGCACTTTCCCTTGATCCAAGGAGGAAGAGAAGGACCCACTCACATTCAAGGCTGCCCACAAAGAGGTAGAGCCAGGAGAGGAGGATGGCCAGGGTCACTGTGGCGAGCAGCAGCTTCAGCTTCGTGCGCCAGGAACGCAACATGGTGTGCCAGCAGGACACAGGTGGCAAGGATCAGGTGGGCAACCCGAGCCTGGCTGGCCCCAGCATCCTAGAGCCTGAGGGGCAGGGAAGCAGAGAGAGGTGTCAGCAGCAGCCTGCAACCAGGTGTCTCAACATTCCCCCAGCAGGACATCCCCCATTGCCTGCTCCCTCCAGGACAGCACCTGGACAAGTGCAGCGGCAAGACAGGTGCCTGTCAACACTCCAGACACAGCTTCTCCCAGCTGGCACCTTCCTGCCCTGTGCTGGGGCATTTACCCCCCCAGGACTTGTCCTGCCACCCTGCCAGGGCTACAAAGCCCGCAGAGGGGAGATCTCAAACATGGAGGGGGGTGGGGGTAGGAAGGAGGTCTCCAAGCCATTTCAGCCCAGCTGTGTGCCTTGCTCCCTGCCATCCCACAGGCCAAGGCTCCCAAGGGAGGGGAGAGGCAGTGCTGCGAGGCCTCCCCGAGCCGGGCGGTTCACGGAGCCTGCCCGTGGGAGGGAGCGCGGTCCCTCCCCCGCCGCCCGGGCAGGCCGAGGGACTGGGGCTGCTCCGGGCAGACGGCCTCAAGGACGCGGCGCGGGGCCGGTCGGGGCCCGGGGAACTCCCGCACCTAACACCGCCGCCCACTTCGGTGGCAAAGCCCGAAACGCTTCGGTGAAACTCGTTCCCCGGCCCCGTTGGGGCACGGGGCGGCCGGAGCAGCCCCCTCGCCCTGCTGGCGGGACGCTCCTCCGCGGGCTGAGCCCCGCTCATGGCTCGGGACAGGCGGAGAGCCCTGCCCCGAGACCCTCGGAGCCAGGTACTCGGGCCGGCAGAGACCCCAGGGGCAGGGCCACCCACCTCCCCCCGCAGCCTGGCCTCGCTCTGCCCCCCTGCCCGCAGCTCCATAACGAGCCCCTGCTCTCGGCGCAGCAACATCTGGAGGCTCAACAAAAGCTGCCGTCGGCATGAATGGGCCGGATTAGGGTCTGCTCCCCCTGCACACACCCCCGCTGAAGTCCATTGATGTGCAGATGCCCCTGGGGCCGCGGGGCCTCGAGCAGGCGGCGTGGGAGAGCACACCGGCCCCCCCCCCTCCCCGGGGCCCCTGGGGCCGGGGTGCAAGCTCCTGCCCACTGAGGGAATCGCAGCTGAGGGCGGATGGATGGCTCTGTCCACCTTCAGCGACGGCGGGGGCTGGGGCATGGCCAGCCCGAGGGAGCACGGCCATCCTAGCCCACTGGGGATGCTGCTGTGTCCACATGGCAGTGGGCATGGCACCTGAGGGCTGCACTCCTTTTCCTGGCAGAGAAGGGGTCCTGCTGGCATCGCAGCTCCCTGTAAGCCAGGCCCGGCCTTGACCTCCTTTTCTGCTCTATAGAGCAAGCCAAGCATGGGCATGGTGGGGAAAGGGGAGCTCAGACATGGAGCCCACCATGCCCAGGCACCCCTTGTCCTTGCCACAGCCATGGGCCATGCTGGACATGGCAAGGTCTTCATGTGCTGCTATCAGCCTGCCTCCCATCCCTCATGCCAAGCTCCACACAAAGTTTGGGGGATGCCCAGGCCAGGCAGGAGGGGCAGGGGAGCAGTGAGGAGAGATCAGGGAGGTCAGTCAGCACCCAGCAGTCTGGGAAGCTGAGGGACAAGGAAGCAACTTCAGCACAAACGAAGGATAGAGAAGGTGGTGGCACATGGCAGAGCCTGTCCTGCTCCTGCTTTGCCCCCATGGCCCCTCATTGCAGAAGTTGTACTCTGTCCCCAACCTGCACGTGAGCACACTACCAGAACAGCAATTTTGGGAGCCAGGATGGGACCAAGCCAGCTTCCAAAACCTCTCCCAGAAGCACCCAAGGATTCCATCCATACCCCCCTCATAGCACACCCATCCCTCCTGCCACCCCTTGTCCCGCTCCTCACCTGGACGCTCGCCTTCCCCCCAGGCAGCGATTTCCTTACCTGCCTCTCCCCTTGCCTCCCTCCTCAGCGCCTCCCCAGCCGGCTGGCAGCCCACTGCTGCTGCTCCCTCCCGGGGCTGCTGTTCCCCGTCCTCCCTTTACTCCTCCCTTCCAGATCTGACACTTCCCCCCCTCCTCCCCGCTCTCAAACCCAAGCTCCCCCCGCACGCCCTGCAGGCCCCCCTTCCAGAGGAAGAAAGAACAAACAAAACAAGAGATTAAATTCGCTTTCTACTCAAGAGCCCCCAGCGCCACAGGCACGGAGTTGCTCAAACTAAATTCGGAGGAATCCATTCTCCTTCCATCCCCCTTCCTCCTCCCAGGCCTCAAATACCCTCCTTTACTGAGATAAGGGAATGTTAGGATTATCTACCCCCTACCCACCACCCACCTCCTTCTTTTCTGGGGCAGGTGCAGGAGGCTTTGTCCCGTCATAGAGAGATTTCAGGTGGCTCAGGACAGCAGCAGAGCCACCCCGTCTCCCCATGGCTAGCCAAGAGAGGCTGAATGGCCAGCCCAGGACACAAGTACGGCGAGGGTGGGGTGCAGACCTTCTGCTACCCAGAGCGAAGAGATATTGGCCACCGTTTGAGCACTTGCCCCTTACCTGAGAGGGTTCAAACCCCACCGTAGATTTGAAAAGGAAAGAACTATCCCCTCGATGTCTCAGACTTGCCCCAGTCACCGGGAGTGAGCAGGACGGCGGCAGGAGGCCGGGGCTGGGAATGCTAAGCATGCGGAGACAGGCTCTACCTGCAGCTTCCCCGCGCCCGGCCCCGAAGCTGAGGAAAGGCGGCAGCCCCTGCCCGGGGCTGGAGCGGAAGGAGAAGCCCCTGCCGGTGGTGTCCAGTGCCGCGTGTGCCTAGAAGCGGCCCGGTGTGCTGGGAGGAAGCCGCCACCAGCAGCAGCCAGAGGGGCTGGGTTGCAGACCGCCTGCACGGCGCTCCTGATGAAATGTAAATTGCCCCTCCACCCCACAGCCTCGAGCGAGCCGCGGCGGGCCCCGGCCTGCCTGCGCAGCCACAGCAGCACCTGCAGAGGCACGGGCAGGGGCCGAGCCCCGGGGCAGGGGCAGGCCGGGTGTGCGCCCAGGCAGCCCCCAAATCCCTGCCCTGGGAGGCACGTTTACCTCCCGCTCGGGCAGCTCCCGTTTGCCTCTGCAGAATCCCGGGTACAACAGGGACTAGATCCTCAGCAGCGCCCTTCTGCCCTGCCCGGCTCAGCCCCGGCAGGGAGAGGAAACCCGCGGGCTGCCCTGCTGCTCCTCTGAGCCAGCAGCTCCCCAGGGCAGGAACCCTTCCCTTTGCTCCCCCACCGGGCCCGGGGCACATGGAGCTCAGCCCCCGGGACCGCCCTGCCCCGTCCCATCCATCATGTAACTAGTGCTTCAGCTGAGACAGTGGCCACGCAGGGCTTCCCCACGCTCTGGGAGAGGAAACTGCCTCCTGCTTCGGCTGACCACCGCAGCCTCTCCACAGCTTTTCCTGTTCTCCATAACTTGCTTGCTCCCAGCACCAGACCCAGTGTGGTGAGACCCAGCCAGGCCCCTACCAGCCAGGGCAGGAACGGGTAGGCTGTTGGGGAGCACAGACACGGCAGAGGCAGTTTTAGGATATTCACAGGGGTGGGGAAGAGATCACAAGCCAGAAGGCAGCTACACAGTCTCTCCTCCTCCGTGAAACATTAAAGGCACAGGAGTTCCTAGGCAAGGGGCACAGTGGGTACCAGCAGCTGTGGCACAGCATGCAAGCCTCCTGGCTCTACCCCTCCCTGCAGTCATGGCACTGAGCGTCTCTGCCCTCCCTCCTCAGTCTCCTTGCTCATGCCAGACAAGTGCAGCCAGCAGTAAGACGAGAGGTTTCCCAATACTGCCGGTTTTCAATCCCAGCACGTGGGTGCGGGGCAGAAGTGCTGTTCGCAGCAGGTTATCCGCCCTCCCCCACATTCTTCCCAGCTCCTGCTTCAGCAGTGATCAGGGGACAAGGCAAATGGGACAGAAAGAGGCACCTGAGTCTCCTTTCTTGCTGGAAGAAGCTGACAGCAAATGCCAGGAAATGGGCACGCAGGACCCAGGTCTTACCTAATGCCTGGACACCCTGCATCCAGTGACAACAGGACGATTGCCAGCGGACAGGGAATGTCATGCCAGCAGAGCTGGGCAGCTGCACAAACACCAGTGCATGCTCACACCAACCTCTGAGGTGTGGGCAGGAGCCCAAGGCTTGCTTCCTGCTGGCCACCCCTCCGTGCACAAGCAGCCTTCACTCCTGGGACAGTGCTCTCACCGTGCTTGCCCCAGGCTCCCCCCAAGAGCTGCCCATGTGCTGGCACTCCACTCCTCCAAGATACTCTCTTTGTAGGACTATGGCTCAGCCTGGTTGGCCTTCACTCTTTATGGTTCAGTGAGTGTCAGGTGAGCAATTAATGTTTAGGGACAGCTGGCAGTGGGAACTTCAGCATTGCATCAGCATGTTTCCTCCAGCCCTGCAAGCACAGAGGAGAGCAGCCCTGTTTTCCCATAGCACCAGCTGGCAGCAAGGCCCATGGCAGGATGGGCGTCTTAACCTGTTGTCTCTTCTAGAGCTAATGTGCACCTGCAGAGGGATGCTGAGGCACAGCTAGACTGCAGGTCCCAGGGCAGTGGCCCAGAGGGGCACAGGGACAGCTCCAGGCTTGCTGTCCCTCTACTGCCTCCCCTCCAGGCACTGCAAGTCAAGAGGTAGCCTGGCTGTTCCCCATAAAGAGCTGCAGGACAGCCAGCAGAGGAGTGACTTCATGGAGCCATGCTGCCTGTTGTCTTACCTAGCTGTAGGCAACAGAAACTTCAAATCCTTCTCCCCTGTCTCATTTTTGGAACAGCAACAGTTTAGCTGACCTGCTTAGACTCCCTCAGCAGAAGCCCAACACAGCAGCTTCCTGGGCTTGCAAAAGATGAGGAAGGGCCTGAAAGCTGTGGCAAGTGATTCAAAGCCAGACTGGCAACTCACCTTGAAGGTAAGACTGGCACCACACTTTGATGAGAGGCAACTGGAGATGATATCTTTTGCTCTTACAAAGAGATGGGAGGGGACAGGCTGGTTCCTCATTCAGCAGGTCACCTTTAAAGGATGTACCGCAGCATCCATCTGAGAAAGTGCCTTATGATTCAGGGTCACCTCCCTGTCCCCCTCCCCATGGCTAAAATGCTGCCACTTGAGGGGGGCTGTGCCAGCCAGCAGATACCACACAAGCAGTGCAGAGCGGGGTAGCTGCAGGAATTTACAGAGGCAGAATGGAATTTGGCCAGAAGAACAGGATTAAAACCCATGCTCTGGATTACCACGCCGTCCCTCCCTCCCCAGTCTTATGACAAGCAAAACTTAATCGAGAATTTCACCTTCATATTTCCCTGCAAAGAGCAACCTGTGGCAAAACAGCCACCACATTCTAGATGTGGGATCAAGCAGCACCTGCAGAGTTGTATACTAACATGTGAGCTCTAAAAGAAGGAAGCATCCTCATTTCCCCCACTGTCCCCAACACCACCAAGCTGCAGAGATAATCCTAGAAAGGGTAAGATCCTCCTGGGGCAACATGCAGCTGCACCTCAGTTACAGCTCATTCTCAAACTCTCCTCAGGCCTGTAAGATTATCACACACACAATCCTGCCACTTCAAGTTCAGTTTTGACCTTCTGCAAAGGTCATACTGAAAAGTATAAAGCTTCTCCTTCTCTGGCAGAAGCATAGCACTTGGGGAAGAGGAGCAAACAGTCTCTGAAGGCTGCTGAAGTTCTGAGCTTGGCTGAAGTAGGGATTTCCGTCACCAGACTGTTTCCCTGCTTCCAGAAGAAACAGGCAAGTTCAGGCTGGGTCTGATACAGGAACGCCATTCTGCTTACCTCTCCATGTCTGAAACCCCAGCAATGCATCAGGGAGCAACTCCTCTTAGCAAGGACTCCGACCACGAGGCCCTGCTAGACATAGTCTGCTTTTGCAAAGCAACACTGCATCCAGTCTCCCTGTCCACAACCAGGCGCTGCATTCAGCTGCCTGGCAGAGCCCCAGCAAGAGAGGGCTGTGCAGGGCACATGTGAGGAGTACAGTGCCATAGCAGAGTGTGCAAGTGTTGCGTAGGAGGCTTAAGCCTACCAGACATCCCACAAAGCTTACAAGCTGGTCAGCTGCATTTTGCCACAACTCTCAGGCAAAGCAAGAGGGGGCCACCCAGCTAGCAACACAGTCCCCAAGTGCTCTCACTCCTGTTAGGCCCAAGAAGAACTTGGAAGAATCCAGCTGGCAATAGCCCTCAACCATGTCTGTGGGGGCAGTAGGGCAGCAGAAAGCAGGGTGCTGGTTTTCACTCCTCTGCATGTGCTGCATCCCTCACTGCAGCAGGAAAACAGCACGATAGACCCTGAAAGCTTCTGTGTGAGCCGAGCTACAGCATATTTGCTATATTTGTTCAGGACACCCACCCAGACATGCCAACACTACCAGCTGGGTTTCACTCCAGGCTAGAACTAAGGATCACCTCCCAGGAACCAAATCACGCCTTGACAGCAGGAAGCCCCTCACCCAAGGGCTGTCTAACCCTTCGTCTGGACATGGCTCTGGAGCAGCCCACATTCCCCCAGCACTCAGCTATCCCTGTGACCACAGTGCCAGGCTCAGGCTGAGCGAGCACTGTGCATGTCCATACTGGTCATGGGTTTCCCACTTCAGCCTATTTCCTGCACAGCCTGGTGGTGTAACCAGAGCTGCACCAGCCTGGCACCTGGAGGTGACCTCTGCGCCTCTTCCCCCCATGGCCTCTGCCAGTTTGCTACTGAGACCCCCAAGAAACTCAAAGAGGAGGTAAGTGTTCAACACACTGCTTCCAGCTTTACCTCCCTGCACTACAAGTTGTTTGATGCCAAGAGGATACTCGGCAGGTGAAGTATCAACACCAACTGACCTTTTTCTGGGCCTGATGAAGCACAAGCCTAACTGACAACAGCTGCTCTGACACTGGCACAGCGTCTACAGAGTCCTGGATCAAATCCATCCACACGCCTCCCTAGCCAGCACAGCCTGGCATAGGAGGGACTAGGCCTGGGCACTGTGCAGCGACATTACTCAGGGTAGGAGGACCTCAACTGCCTCTTGAAACAGGAGCAGCATCGAGGCTGATCTCTAGTTCCCTTTCCCTCTTCTGGGATTAGGTTTCTACAATCTGCATTTTTGCTGATGTCTGTACTGCAGCTAATGGCCAGCTCTGGATCCATTAGTTCACCATGTCCTGGTCTCCGGATGTGCTCTGGGCATCAATACCTGTTCACCCCTGCCATTTTCTGATGCTTTCACTACCGTGGTCTTGTGGCAGACAGCAGTTCCTGGGGTCAGAGCCAAAGAGGGTCAGCAGCTACAAGCTCCAGCTTTTATCCAAGTCAGTAAGCCCTCCACCAACTCCAGCCCTGCCATCAGCACAGCTGGAACACCCAGCAGGCATCATGCCCATATAGCAAGGGGTGGGAATTTCATCCTGTGAAGTACTGACACCCCAAGTTTCCAGCTAGCAGGGTCCATTTGCACAGACTAACAAAAGATTCCACCCCCATGCCCCAAATCTCCCTTTTCCCTTGAAATGCTCTTGAGCAACCTGCACCAGGGGCTGCCCACTGATGGGTAGGGGAGACCATATCCCACCACATCTGGCCAAACCTACCCCCCAACACATGCCTATAGAGTCTCCATCATCTCACGCAAAACTAATTAGGTTAATTACAGCAAAAAAGAAGACAAAGGGACTCCAACAACCTCAGATCAGACTTTTCTCTGCCTGGAAAAGTTCACAAGCAGTATGACACTGTCCTCCCTGCCACCTCTGAGAAGGTGCCAGGGGCATGGCTGTGAGCCAGGCCCTCAGGTGCCTGCCATGCATTGTCACCAGCAGAGCTGGGTAGGTGTTTTCAGCTGAATAGTTATTGATTGAAAACTGCAGTTTCCAGACAGCTCAGACCTATTTCCTCTTTCAATACAAGTTTTGGACAAGAACAAAATGCTTTGTTTTCCAAGCAAAAAGTCTCATTTTGCATTGTTTTGTTTGTAATTGAGCTGTGTTACATTCAAAAGAAAAGATAAAGGGTCTCTCAAATTTGTCTATGTTGTGGTTTTTTTCCATCCAGCTTTTCATTTTGGGCACTAAATCAAGCAGTTAGTTATGTGTTCAGCTCTGCTCTCCAAACAAGCTGAAATCATCATGAGCCAAAGCTGGAGCAGCTCTGCCCAAGCAGCAGTGCTGAGGAGGTGCTGATGTTTTTTTGTGCTGCAGGCTCCTTTCAGGCCTTAGCTCGAGCTCCCTCGGGACTAGCAGGCACTCACCTGGGAAGAGGAGAGCAGGGCCCTCAGGTGCCCCACTGAAAGGGAATCCACCTGTCCCACTGAGCAGCAGTTCAGGACACACAAGGTCACCACCCCTGCTGGAAGGACATGCTAGAAGCAGGGCTTCCCATGCCAATTGCCCTCCACAGTGCAAGCACAGAGTCATAGACTATCTTGAGCTGGAAGGGACCCACAAGAGTCATCGAGTCCAACTCCTGGCTCTGCATAGAACAACCCCAAAAATCACACCATGTAACAGAGCATTGTCCAAACACTTCTTGAATTCAGCCAGACTGGGTGCTGTGACCGCTTTCCTAATGAGCCTGTTCCAGTGCTCAACCACTCTGTGGGTGAAGAACTTTTTCCTAATATCCGACCTAATCCACTGCTCACACAGCTTCATTGCACCATAGTCCCTCACTAGTCCTGCTGGTTCTTGTGACGAGAGCAACTGTTCCAAATGCCATCTTTTGGAATGCCAAACTGTAGTCTGGCAGCCAGGAACACACACAAGGCACCTGACAAGGAAAGGCAATTCCTTCACTTCCTCTGCAAATCCCTTTTTCCTTCCAGAAAAGCAGCTCTGCCAAAGGGGAGGATGCTGCTCACAGAGAGCCACAGCTCATGGATGCAGCCTGGTGCCTCTTCCACCAGACACTGGCCCAAACTGGGAACTGTGCTTAAGCAGCCTATCTTTCTTGTCCAGAGCTATTCCTGGCATCAGTGCCCTCAGTGCCCAAGCAAGGCTGAAAGCAGAACTCATCCACACAGGAATGGAACAACTGCACTATAAATAGCAAAACCAGAATGGCTCAGGATAGGTTCTAAAAATCCCAAGCAGCAATACTGCCATCCACCCAGGGTGCCCTGGACACTTTGTAAGACCTGAAGCGATTCCTGAGCTACAGAGAGGCTTACACATTGCAACAGTGTGGAGAAAAAGCTGCTGTTCAGGCTAAGACAGCAAACTTATGTACACAAAAGCATATGGGGCATTTTGCATTTTGGAAATGAAGTAGTGACTAATAGGGGCAAAAAAAGGACAGGAAGTAGATCCCAAAGGGGAAGCAGTTCCTAAAGCCAGGCAGTGGAAAGGAGAACACTCCTAAGACCCAAACTCCTTACTAACCATTCCCAGCACTCCCCCTCCCACTTCTCTTTGTGTTTCCATTCCTGGGGCTTCTCGCACTGCTGAACTAAACCCTGAACTTGCACACCAAAGGACAAAGGCAGGGAAGAAACAGCATACCTCAACTCAACCAAGCAGCAGATGAGGGGCTCAGGACAGAAGTTCACGTTTCCTACAATCCACAGCCATCTCTGTGCAGCACCCAGCCTGCACCAGGAGTCAGACAAAGGCATAAGAGCTCAGCCCATCCTGTCACCATCAGGGTCAAGTTTCCCTCCTACTTCTAGGAAGAGTCTTATCCTTTCCACCACACTTGTTCTCACTACTCCTTCTTCCCTGCTCGTGGCTCCATCCAGATTCACAAATACTCCACCTTCCCCTTCTCAGTGACAGCATATGTCCTATCAAGGGATTTCAGCCTCCACAGATGAGGATAGGACCAGCCTCATGCAGCACTGCCAGGCACCAGCCTCCCACTCTCAGGAGGGAGCCCTGCTCTTCCAGCAGTGCTGCAGCATGGCTCACTTGGGCATACACTGGGAATAAGAGCACAGAAAAGACTGCTGGGAAATTGGGAGAGGGGTGTATGCACAGGGAAGGCACAGACCTGAACCAGATCATCCAGTATATAATCACAAATGCACGCAGGGAAGCAGTTGCTTCCTCTGACAGAAAGGTTGTTTTTGTTAGAACAGGAAGACAGCACTCAAAAAAACCCAAAACAAAAACACCAAATCCCTGCTTTATTGCTCCTAGAACACCAAAACCAGACAGAGCATAAGAAGCAAAGACACCCAGTGCTGACTACAAACCCACCTTGAGAATTTTGGAAGCCCACAGCTCACTTTGCTTCCCCCCGTGACTCTCCTCTCACCCCTCACCCTTCCTCCTCTGCACAGCAAACAAGGAGTGGTAAAGGTCTCAAGTTTAGCCAAGTTTCCACTCAGGGAACAGAAGCTTGATAACAGACTGGACAGGATGTGAGCACCCATTGAGGAAAAGGATTAGTAACCCCCTAATCTGCACATTTTGGAGTCTAAGCACTTTACTCTGCTCTTTAGTTAAACCATGGAGTGCAAAGATTGCCAGAAGTTGGAGAACACGGAGGAAGAAGGAAAGGAAACAGGCTGTGGCTTAAAGGCTGTTCCTTGTGGCTTAATTGCAAAAAGGGGGGCATCACTAGTACGGATGTATTTTACCTTAAGTGCTTTATACCAGAGCTGTTGAGCATCCTATTGCCTTCCCTGATCCAATCTATGGGAGGGTTGAGGTCAGAATGAAGGGGAAACTGTGCAATGGCCTGGGGATGACAAAGGATAGAACAAGGGGATTCATCAGACTGGACAAAGCTTTACCTGTGGCAGCTTTGTCTGGCTGGCCACAACTCCCTCCTGAGTTCCCTGCCTCCTGGGAAACAATACAAGCACCAGAGCACGTTTGTCTCCACTTCACAGACCTGTCTGCACAAAAGGGCCTTGTTCCAGCACTTATCTGGCTCCAAGGTAGGGAGGGGCCGGTGCCTCACTGCCCTGGCACCCAGGCAGGACGTTCAGCTCCATGCCAGGCTCCTTTGGATCTGCCTGGCAGGGGAAAATTTCCTGACACAGGTAAAGAGGGAAACCTTTTACCACAGTCCATGACAAACAAAACAGTTCCTGTTTCCCTCAAGCTGTGCTCGGGCCCACTGTGCCCATGCTGAAAGCAGGTAGCATGCCTGAGCCTCTGGAAACTACCTGAGCAGTGAGGACAGGAACCCCACAGCACAGGGAGAAAGGTAGCTGGTGCCATAGCTGGAAACAGGAGTGCCAGGGAATGGCCTTGCCTCCCAGAATGCTCTGCCTCCAGCTCTGCCCCACCAGACAAAGGCAGGGGGGTGCATGTGTGCAGGGGCAGCCTGTCACTCCTATGTCCCTCTCTTCCCTCACTGCTATTCTTTGGAATTCCTCTCTTCTGTTTGCTTTGTTTCAGACCTCAATGAACAGGAAGAAAAGGGAAGGAGCCTTGACAAATCCGATCAAGGCACAGACATGCTGAGGCTCCCTCCTGCTGGCATGCCAAACCCTGCACTAATGAGGGGTAGGGGAGAGAGAGATGGCCACTGGAAACAGTGGCCTCACAGAAACACTTGAGGTAAAGGACAGAGGGAAAAGAAGCTGCTAGGACAGCTGCTGATAGCACAAGCTCCCAATATTCAGAATGGGGGTCTTCCCATTTTTCCTGCCCCAGGGAGCTTTTTCCAGCTCCTCAGTCCAGGTCCCAGTAACCTACTACCCACTACACTAGAAACAAGCAATAGAACATAGTAGTGCCTGGGGAGAAGGATCCAGACATGCACACTGAAGTGAACAGCCATAGAGATGGAATCACACTTTATTCCAATGATTCATGTGGCAAATCTGGTCCTTCCCTCCAGAGAACTGGGCTATGGGGGGCTTACAAGTGCCAATGCTTGTGTCTCCAGGATCTCCCCACTGGTCCCAAACACCCACAGACTCAGGCCCTTCTGCCATGCACTTATCCTGTTTACCCATTTAGAAGCACTAAAACAGAAAGGAAGCACCAAATGTAAATGATCTGCTTAACACATATGGTAACTAACCTTTGAAAGCTGCCAATGTTGCAGGAGTAGCTGGGAACAGCTGGAAAAGTTGGCAGGCCCTGGTGGTGGCTGTGAGGACTCCCTTTAACCAAGGATTCACAGTCTGAAGGGCAGATAAGACATCTCAGCTGTACTTGAGGGGTTTGGAGCTTGCTGTCACCTGAAACCCAAAAGACAGTCATGTGAAGAGCCACTGCATAAGAGAGCTCTGGGGACAGGTCCCTGCACAGCCAAGAGTGTCACAGATCAATGGCACCCAACACCTTGGTCCTGTCCCCTTCGTCCAGCCTGTCACAAAACACAGCTCAGTGTCACCCAAGGCTACCCAGACAGCCCATGGGAGAATGACTATTTGAGCACTGCATGTTCTAGTTGCAGATCACTGCACTGTCCCGTAGCACGTTCCCCACCCACACAAGGAGGACTGTACACGTGTCCCTAGAATTGCTGGCAAAGCCACAGCCACTGTATTGCATCGCAACACACGAGTCTTCACACCAACTCTTCAGCAGGATGAGGAGCTGGGGGAGGGACACAAGTTCCCTGGCCCCCTCCCAAACACGATAGCAGTAGCGAGTGTCTACCTTGTGAGGCAATGAAGGGATTAACTATCACATCCAGTAACCCGAGCCCCCGTGACATACCCTGGGCAGCCCCATAATGGGAGTTAAGAAAGTCTTTCTAAATAGATGCACACAGGGAGAGAAGAGGGGTAAAGTCAGAAGGGAGAGAAAGCAGGCAAAAACCACCACACAACTTGCACTGCAGAAAGCAGAGAGGTTACTCCTCCTCAGGAAATCCTCTTCCTCTGTTGGGATCTTGCTCCAGCTCCCACAGAGCTGGGCACACACATTTCACAACTGCAGGGTGAAATGGATAAGCCCTTCTCCCAGGAGGCTACAAAGATTATCGTCTTGTTATCAGGAGAAAGCCCAAACCAGAAGCACAGTCACACCAATATGCTGAGGCAAAGGAATTAGAGAAGAATTGGGAGTTTTGATTTAAAGCCCCTCTATCCACACATCATTGCTTCAAGATGCAGCAGGAGCAGGACCTTAAAAGCACATAAAAACCTACCAAAAGCATCTAACTGCTCTGTCTCACCTGTTTTAAAACCCCAAACAGAGAAACAAGTGTGCAGTGTGCTGTACTGTTGCACCCCTCCAGGCAAAGCAAAACCCAGGCCAGCCTGGCACAGCACAGTATGACACAAGTGAGGCAACACTGATCCCTACAAGAGCTGGAAACAAAAAATAAAAACAGCTGCTATCTGAACAGCGAAATCCAGCAACTCCAACAATGAAGTACAGCACCACAGCAAAACTCTCCTTCAGCAACAAAGCCTGACACTATTTTTGCTTTGCAAGTCTCCCTCAGATTCTGGCTACATAGTGGCAGCCAGTGAGAGGACACATACAGATCCTATGCGCATGTCAGTAAACAGACATCCATCAGGAGATGGATGTCTAAATATGTCATTCCCACTCTACCTGTCCTGATCTGTCAGCTCCTGCCTCAGACCAGGTCTAAGAGTAGAACCTCAAAGATGGATACTTCTGGAGCAGGGGGAACAGGATATGAACCAGGATGCCAAACCCTCCTGGCACACATCCCTTTTACAGGCAAAATGCTCTCCCTTGTGCTACCAGAGCTTTGCATTTCCAGGGAGCACTTCAGCAGGTAAGAGCCAAGTCACTGGCACCCACACGGGACAGGAAGCAGAAGCTGCCTGCAACACCACCGAGTAGTTTCAATAGCAAAGAGCTGGAAAAGCAAAGGCCCCTTCAGCAGAGCTAATACTGAGTGGGAATGCCAGGCACGTGCCTGCCACGCACAGTAGTGCTGCCCACTGGGATCCACCACAGCATGACTACCAGCACCACTGGGACAGCAGAGTTCCCGTTCTCACATGGCAGGAGCCTCATCTCCAGGGTAGAGCCCACGTCACACAGGTGAAACCCAGCCACCAGCAATTATTTACACAACACTGTGCACAGGACCTGCAAGACCTGGAGACTGGTGGGACTGATCTCGAGGTGTGCTGCCTTGTCCAGGTGGGGTCAGGGGAGCTAGAGTAAAGCTGGCGAAAGGCAGTTGCCTCCCACCCTCCAAAAAGCAGTTGCAGTGTCCTCTCCCTCAGGGCCCAGCTGTATCTCTCCCTTGGAGTGTTTCCATCAACTCAGGCCACCAGAGAACTGCGTGTCCAAAAGTTTTTTCCAACTGCATCACATGGTTATTAAAAGACATGGCCTCTCCTTCTCAGCCTTTGGCACAGGCAGATTTGAGTATTACAGGAGAGAATTCACATTGCTAATGAATCAGGGAAGAGAGTTATCCAAGTAACAATCCAGGGCTCTAAATGGCTTTCTGGAAAAGGCATCTGGAGGCAGGAGGCAGTCACCATCTCGCAGCAGGGCTCTGCACACATTGCCAGCCATGTTGTTCCTCCTGGGAAGCCAAAAAGAGTCTCTCCAGAGATGTCAAGTCTGAGCTAAGCTGGGAAGGGCAGGAGTACACTGACAAAGATCAGCAACAAAATGCCTCCAAGTCAAAATATACATAAAAGGCCCCTTAAGCTTGTTTGACCTGGGTTTCCCTTCCCCTCAGACTACTACTTCAAGTAATAGACCTGTCAGCAACTCAGTTCAGGAACTCAAGGATTACATCCTTGAGTTCATCCTCTGCCAGCTGCTGACTTTCCAGACCCCAGGAGGGCTGTCTGAGATCAGAGGTACAAGCTGCTCAGAGACTAGTATGCTTCATTGCCTTTGTCTTCTCATTTGGACAGAGCTTTGGAGCTCTCCTGAAAGGTGTTGGCTTCCAGTGGGATACCATGAGTGAATCAGGCCTTCCATTCTAGGTAGGGCTCATGTGACAGGGACTAAAATACTTCCTGACATGTCTCAGTCTACAGGTTATTTGGAGCAAGTAATAATTTATCCCTAGCTATCCCAAAGTATGTGCTGAGCTCATCCAGAAGCAAAGAAAATACATGGCCAGACCATGGAGTTGGAGCTGAGAAGGGCAGGAAGGGATGTCCCAAGGAGACGGGGCCAGAAAGGCCGCCTCAAGCTTCATGAGAACTGCTCCCTTCTGATCACATTCGGAAAGATCCACATCCCTGAGCTCATATTGCCAGGCTCCTTCCCTCCTGACAGTGGAAGGACAGCAGGAAGACACGAGTGGGGAGAATATCCTCTTCCCACCCCAACTACTGATCTCCCAAGACAAAGCCAAGCATCATTATACTGAGTCTATTCTCCCACATCCTGCTCCCCAGCTCTAACGCTGGCAGGTGCTGTATGAAAACGTCCTCACCCACCCCAGCACCCTGAAGACATGTTTTGAACAAGGCTTACTTGGGATGAACTGCCTTAGACCCATGGCAGTACTTTGCCTGGAGTCCAGCTTCCCAGAAATGGTGTGGTCTGGTGGATCTGAGCAAAGAGTGAGACTCTGGCAGCCAAGCAAGCTGGACTTCAGCACTGTGCCCACAGATGGGCTGGCAGAATGTTTGCTTTTTTTTTGGTTTACTTCTTTTCCTACCATTAGTGCTGAGCCTGCACCCCTCATCATCAGAGCATTGGAACTATTTGGCCTCAGTTATAGCCAGTGGATTTCCAGTAAGCACAAGTCCTCAGCACCCAGACTAACAGTAAGCACTAAGGAAAGAGCTGCTCAATGATCATTCCAGGCACCATCAAGAGAGAAACTAGCCACTCAACCCAGCCTTTCACCTTCTAGCCCCCCCCCCCCACCATGGGCACTGTAAGCCAAGGCAATTTAAGTCCTGCCCAGTCTCATGGGCTTGCTGCTGCTCTGAGAAGCCACCCCTCCTACAGTGCTTCCTTGCAGCCTATTTACCATAAAAAGGCGGTATGATGCTATTCAAACTGTCCTCCAAAATCGTGCACTGTAGGAAAGAGATGAACCAAAAGCGACTTGACAGTGGGTGGGAGGTGGGGGCAAGGGGTGAAGAAGTGGCTGTCAAAATGCTGCTTGCTCAGAGACAGAATAACACTATCTATGCTGTTCAGAGTAGCCCAAGGACTTTGTGCATCAAGCTCACCTCTGGCTGAAGACAAGGTGTCTTTGGCAGTCTCCTAGGCAGCCGGCTCTCAGATTGCTGTCTGGCAGAGCTAGAGCTTCTCCTTGAAGGAGAGCAGCTCTGTCAGTCTGCACTGGATATGCCCCTAGAGTCACCAGCAGCACACACCTACTCTCAGCAAGCTCTGCTCCAGACCTCTGTCAAAGGCTTTGGGTGCTATCTCACCCACCTTTGTCTTACACTAGCAACTCAGCCACCGTGAAAGGCAGAGAAGCTCACAGGTAGCACGGCAGGTAAATGGAAAGTTGGGTCTAATCCATGTGATTCTGACTAAAAAGGTTTGTTTAGCGCCAGACTGCTTGCCAGCAGTATCTCGTGCCCTTTTTGAACTCAGCCTGCTGGAAAACAAACCCTCGGGGGAAGAGGAAAGAGAGATCAGGAAGGATAAAGTGCCTGCCCATGCAACTGTAATTCCCGCCGAGGAAGCCGCAGGCACACACTGTGCCCATTGTGCAGAGGTAACTGGACAGGAGGAAGGAGGGGTAGCTCGGCCCAGCTCTGTGCGCACCCGGGAGCCCTGCGAGAGGCCCAGAAACGCCTCCTGGCCCATGGGTACCGCCGCTGATCTTTGCCCCGTCGGCGTGCGGGGCCAGGCCCGGCTGCGGGCGGGGGCCGCGGGGCGGGCAGGGGCGGCAGCCTGGACTGAGCGGGAAGACGCTCCCGGAGGAGCGGGGGGCAGAGCCGGAGCATGGCACGGAGGGAGGGCGAGAAGCCACGGTACCGGGCAGAGGCTGGAGCCCCCTTCTGCAACAGGCTGCAGCCCGGCGGGCCCTGCGCTTCCTCCCGTCTGCGAAAGGGGGTCGGAGCTGGTGCGGCGGGGCCGTACGAGTCCTGCGTGGGCTCCGGGAGAGCCGCCACTGCACGGCCCGACCCCGGCCCTTCTGCTCCCTCCTTCGGCCCCCCCGACACCAGATGGGGATAGACATTGCCACGTACAGACAATAGGATGGCAGCCCCCTTTCCCGAGGCCCCCCGACCTTTCCCAGCCTCCGGGGCAGCGCCTCCCCCTACCCCGCACCCAGCGGGTGGGCACGGGCCGCTCAGCCCCCCGAGCGGAGAGGGGCTGCCCCTGCCCGGTCGGTCACACCTCACCCTTCCCCACGCAGAGCCCTCGCCAGGTGCAGGGCGACGGCTCTCCACTGCCGGGCAAGCAGCGACCCGGGCACGCCCGCGGGTGCCCATCGGAGCCCCGCCCCGCAGCACGCCCCCGGGACAGGGGCTGCCGTACGCCGCTCCCCGAAGGGTGGCGGTGGGGCAGGCACCGCGCCCGGTGCCCGCGCTCGCTCCCCAGCGCCACCGGGAACTTTTTAAGGGTGCCGCAGCCAGCCCCGGTAGCTCCCCCGGCAGCCCGCACCCTGCCACCCCGGCCCGCCAGACCCACGCGTGGGCAGACGCCGTCCCCGCCGCGGCGCTCAAGGAACGTGTCCCTCCCGGGGGCCCCCCAAACCCGCTCGTACCCCGGCTCCTCACCCTGCGGCAATCGCGTCCCCCGCTCGGGACAACCCCTCGCAACCTCCCCCACGGCCCCAGCCCGCCGTACCTGCCTGGCTGCCGCCGCCGCCGCTCCTTTAAACCCCCGCCCCGCCGCCCATCGCCCGCTCGGCGCTCGGCCCGGCTCGGCTGGCCGGGGCGGGGCGCGGCGGGGGCGGCCCCGGAAGCAGCGCGGCGGCGG
>NW_020884885.1:8838615-8898360 GCF_003945725.1 Corapipo altera | reverse complement strand
CCGGAAGCAGCGCGGCGGCGGAGCCATGGCGGCGGCGGCGGCGGCCTCGGCCACGGCCCGTGCCCGCGGAGCCGGCCCGGCGTGGCGGCTGCGCCTGCTGTGCCAGCGCTACCAGGAGTACGTGAGGCGGCACCCGGCCGCCACGGCCCAGCTGGAGGGCACCGTGCGGGGGCTCTCCTACCTGCTGCCAGGTGCGGGAGCGGGGCGAGGGGCGGGCCGGGATCTGGGCCGAGGGGTACGGACACCGGGGTGCAGCGGGGCGCGGGACTTCCCCGCCGCCGGGTGCTCGCTGATATTCGCTGTCTTCCCTCCGCAGGTCGCTTCTCGGACTCGCACGCTCTCTCGGAGCTGGGTAGGTGGGCAGCGGGGACCGTGCTGTGCCCTTGCGCGGGTGAATGCGGGTCCGCTCCCGGGCCCTGCTTTTCTCCTTGGCTGGCTGCATCCTCTGGCAGCCCATGGGAGGAGTCTACACGTCTTGCTGCCCTCCTTCCCTCGTCCCCTGCCTGGGACAGAGGCAGCAGTGCCGGTTTGGCTTGCTTTCTGTGCATCCATTCTCCGGTGTTCTCTTCCTTTTCCAGTGTATTCTGCCTCCAACCTTTTAGTGCTGTTAAATGACTGGATTCTCCGAAAGGACCTGCAGCAAAGCCTGCCCGTGGTAAGGCTGGAGTGTGTGGGAGGAGGATTTGGGACACATGCTTCTTCCTTACAGGAGCTTTCAGGGAGTGTCTGTAGAAACTTGGTAGATTTCCTGTGGCCTCTCTTTGTGGTCAGGTATGGAGAGGCCAGAGGCAACCTCTGAATAGCAGCCTTGCCCTATAGCTCCTGTCTTGGAGGAGTGGCTAGAGCACTCCCTGGACTACAGAAATCAGGCCCTGACTTGCACCAAAAACTCCACTGGCTTTTTTGAGAAGCTCAGAACTCGAGCTAGGCAGAGGCGTTGCTGAATAACTGTTGGTGTTTCCAGAGCAGTGGCTCTGGAGCACTGAAACTCTGATTCTGTCCCTCAGACTCTTTCTTTGCATATGCCATTGAGCAAAACAAACATAAGCACCTTGCTTCTATATCTTGCTTGCATGATCCCCAGGCTGGTTCCCAGCACTTGTTAGACCCTTTGGGGAATGGCGAGGAGAGTGGTTTTTTCCAGACAAGCCTCTTCTGTTAGAAGCCTGCACAGTGTGTGAGTTCAGTGTAGGCAGCTCTGGCTGGTGCATCGGGTGTGTAACAAACAGATGCAGAAGACTTCCCTGGTTGCTGAGGTCAAAGAGAATTTCAGCTGCATTGTCTTTATTGATGCTTTTTAATGGGTTAAAGCCTGTGGTTGACAGCAGCAGCGGGTTCCCATGTGGAGAGCAGGGACCTAGACTGGAAGAGCACCCACTGTCTCAGGGTTCACACCTGGAATCTAGATGCTGTATTCAGAAGGCATTCACTCTGGTGTGCCTGTGGAGTCTGGGTCCCCTTCCCTCTACTCCAAGCATACTATCTCACCAGCTCTGAGCCCAGAGAGGAAGTTTGCTGTGTGTCTCAACTCTGGGACGAGGTGGAGGGGAGAGTTTTGCCGTGGAGCTCAGGCACAGTGCCACAACCCAGCAGGCTTTCCTGCTGTGTTTGTTGGGGTAGAAGGCAATTCAAGATACAGCTGTGATGTTCTCCCTGTTTCTTGAGTGGCAGCCCTGTGTGATACTGTGATGTCTCAGTCTGCCCCTGCTTGGAGCTAGATAAGTGGTCTTGTGCATAGGCTCCGGCCGCAGTGCAGACACTGCTTTTTGTTTCTGAGGCTGTGACTTCCAGGGCCATCTGGTGCTTATTTCTGAGGGTCCCACCAGACTGGGCTGTGTGTGTGCCCTCTTTAACTCCAGAGCAGAACCTCTGTCTTATCACCCTCCTCCTCTCTGTGTTTTGCAGTCACTGCCCCAGCAGAAGCTGCTGACCTGGCTGAGTGTGCTAGAATGCGTGGAGGTCTTTGCAGAGATGGGGACAGCCAGGGTGTGGGGGGAGATGGGCCGGTGGACCATCATTGTCCTCATCCAGCTGGCTAAGTAAGTGCTGTGGGGGGGAAGGAGCAATGTGCGCTCAGAAAGGGGGCCTGGAGGGCACTCAGTAGTACCCCAGGAGAAAGACCAAACAGGACTGAGCTGTTAGTCCCTGAGGCTGGGGGAATTTGGAGCCCCACGGGGTACTGGATACTGTGCCACAGAAGGGAATGTTTACACCTCTCACCTTGCCAGTTGCTCTGAGCAGACCTGAGTGTTTCCCTCTTCTGTGGAAGCCACCTTTCCAAGTGCAACAGGAAAGGTGGCTGCATAGTTTGGTACTGAAGGCTTCCACATTGTTCACAGAGCCATCCTTCGTCTCCTGCTCCTGCTGTGGTACAAAGCTGGCATCCAGATGTCTCCTCCCATCGTGCCACTGAACAGGGAGCAGCAGCAGCCTCTCCACCCTCAAGGTGATCCCATGGTGTTGTCATCATTGGCTTAGTGCCTTGCTGGGCCACATGTCTTGTCCTGCTGGAATTACTTATCAGATCAGTGGCTTGTGCAGCAAGCTGTAAGGTTTCAGTACTCAAGGCTGAGCTTTGTTGAACTTTCCACCCTTTGCAGAGAACAAGTTAGCTTAGTGGCAGGGTTGTCTTACAGTCTGGAAGCAGGGGATGGAGAAGGCTAAGCCAGGAACTGCTGGCTGAACTGGGAGTCAGGCTGCATGTTCCCTGGTCTGACAATGAGGAAAGAGGTCCTAGGCCTGGGCAGTGTCAGGCAGATTTACCTTTTCACTCTCTGCCTAGTGTTAGCCCCTGCAGGATGGTCCAGTGTGCAGTAGATCAGCTTTTCAGTCTGCTCTTCTTGGTGGCAGTGTAGGGGAGGGTGCTGCCAGCTCTGGGGTGAAGCGTATTGCTTTGAAGCCTGACTCCTGTGGCTGATTTCTTCTACAGACACAGAAGACAGCTCTTCAGGGAAGGATCAGACCTATGTTGGCAGGCGTTCCAGCCGTGTTGTGCGCTCTCTCCAGAGCAGTAAGTAACTGTTTTCAGCCTGAGCTGTTTCTGCTCTGTGCCCCTTATGTTTGACGTGGGTGTGAGCATATCTTGCCAGTGTGGGTGGGTGTCAAAGCAACGGGCATTCAGATGCGTGCTGCAAAGCTGGCACTTAAATTGTATTTTCCCAAGTGATCTGTGCAACAGAGACAGCTCTTCATTAGGATTATGCTTTGAGGAGCACAGATCTTACAGGTAACTCTCCCTGCTCTGTCCCCTTTGGAGGCAAGCTTTGATGGTCAGCCACAACTGGTCAGCCACAGCAGTTGCTATGTCTGCAGCTCTTCAAGCTTTCCTGTTTCACATCTTCACAGTGCAGAAAGCAGTGAGGTGGTAGTGCAGGGAAGCATGGTAGGAAGGTGTCCTGGTTTTTGTTGAGATAGAGTTAGTTTTCTTCCTAGTAACTAATAGAGTGCTGAGTTTTGGGGTTAATATGAAATAATGTTGATAACATACTGATGTTGTAGGTTTTTGTGAAGTAGTGGTTACTCTAAGCCAAGGACTTTTCAGTTTCCCAGGCTCTGCTAGTGAGGAGGTGCACAAGAAGCTGGGAGGGAACATGGTCAGGACGTGTGACCTGAAATGGCCAAAGGGACATAGAATGTCATGCCCAGTATATAAACTGGGGGGAGTTGGCTGTGAGGGGCAGTCGCTGGTTGGGGATGGGATGGGCATCGGTCAGAGAGTGGTGAGCAGTTGGATTGTACGTCACTTGTGTTCCTTGGCTTTTGTTATCTTCCTTTTTATTGTTGTTGTTATTATTATTTTACTTTATTTCAACTATTAAACTGTGATCTCAACCCATGAGCTTTACCTTGTTCTGGTTCTTCTCCCCATTCTACTGGTTGAGGGAGGAAACGGTAGTGCTCCAAGGCTGGGGGAGTGAGCTAGCAGTTGTGTGATACTTAGTTTCCAGCTGGGACAAAACTTTTATTTGTGTTAGTGGCCAAATCTGCTTGTTTCAGCCCCATCCCTGCAGTCCCGACACTGGGGGTCCCCCCAGCAGAGGGAGGAGTCACAGAGCAGAAGGGCGGAGGAGATGAACCAGCCACCCACGCCTCTGGGTCTCCAAGAAACCATCGCAGAATCCCTCTACATTACCCGCCCTCTGCTCCACCGTATCCTGCCCTGGCTGTGTGCAAGGTACCGCCGTGTGCGGTGCCGGCAGAGGGTGCTGCAGGCTTGGCCCTAGTGCAGGGCTTGCCCAGGCTTCACTCCGTGCTCTGCTTGGGTAAGGGCCTCGGGACTCCTCCCTTGTCTTGCACTTTGGCTGGCCTCAGTCGCTGGAGTTGTGGGTACAAGTCCTCCAGCCCCTTCTCCGGGAACCCCCCAGACTGTCTTAGGGTGTATTCTCCTGCACTTGGCAGAGCTTTGTGGGTAACTGGGGGATTGCTTGTCTATGTGCCACTTGTTAGGCATCTCTCATCTTTCCATTCCTTGACTGTGTGTTCCTAGTATTGAGTTTAGGAGTGTGGGGCCAGAGATCATGGAAGCCCTGGCTCCTCTCAGCAGTCCTGGACATCTCAAGGTCAGTCTGATGAAGAGTCTTTGTTCGTGCTTGAGCATCACACTTCCCCATTTCCCAATTGTGGGCAGGCCCTACTGTGAGAAATACACAGAAGGGCTGGTCTTTAGCTTGGAGATTGACACATTTACCTATCTTTGCAACACTTACCGTGCTTTCTGTTCTGAGCTGGTGCAGTGTGCTCTGCACTGAGAGCGGAGGGCTTTAGAAACACAGTTTCTTATCCCGGCTGGCTGCTGCTACTGTGAGTTAGCTCTCTGCCCTCCTCTTTCCAGTCTGAGCTTGCTGAGTGATCTGAAAGACCTGAACAGGCGAGAGCGAGCGGAGCTGAGGCGACGAACCATCCTACTGCTGTACTACCTGCTGAGATCTCCTTTCTATGACCGATACTCAGAGTAAGGGGCCCCTGCTGGGCTTTTGTTGAAAATTTCCTTTTTAACTGAAATAGCATCAGGGGACTGGGTGAGTAGTTCTGAAGAGGTCTGGGTGCCTCTGACCAGGTTAATCCGAGCCCTTGCGTAACACTGCCCTTGCTGTTCATGCATTCAATAGCTGGGGCAGGAGGTGTCCAGCTGGACTTGTTCATATTCTCTCCCTTCTTAGGGGCAGGATCCTTCTCCTTCTGCGCTTATTGGCTGATTACGTGCCTGGAGTTGGCTTCGTCACACGTAAGTGGGTCCAGTCCCATTGTTATATTCCCATTTCTGTTGGTGAAGAAAAATGAGGGCAGTTGGGAACATTTGCCAGTTGGTTTCCAATCCAGGGAAGGAATAGCAAAGTCTCTAGAGTGGTTAGCACTAGTGTATCCTATGTTGATGCTTGAGTCATTTTGAACGGGAAAATGAAAGGATGAATTGCTTCCTGGTTTGATGACAGTAGTAAACCTCTGTGTGCCCTGAGGCTGCAGAGCTTGGTCTCTACCACATAGGCCTCTTCTCCTGTGCTTCCTTTCTGCCCCTCAGCTGGTTTACCAGGGCCCTGATTTGCAGCCCTGTTTCTGAACTGTTTTCCTTGGTCCCTAGTCTGCAGGACAGACACAATGGGTAAATGAGTGCTTAGAAGTATTGACCCAGTCAGGAACTGATTGTAAATCAAAGGGCAGAACCAGGTCTGTGTTATAATCCTTCCCCATAGGATCTCTTTATTGTGGGCCAGAACTTCATTACTCCTCTTCCCTGATGATATGAATCTTTGTGGAGTGATTCATGGCAGTGATGTGACATTACATCAGCCTGTCATCATGGGATTGCCCTTTCTTTGGGGAGATCACAAAGCTGGCTAGCTCAGGAGCCGCTTCCTCCAGTTAGTGATTTCAGACAGGCTTTGGAGCCTGCTTAAGCCATGTGCTACATAAGCATTTTCATTTTACAGCAGATGCTTCTGTGTTTGCACCTGCTCTCTATTGCTGAGTTGTCTTCCCTCTTCCCTGTGTCACAGCAGTGCCCTCCTGACTCTCTCCATGTGGGTTTTCCCCGTGCACATTGTAGACTGCCTCCCCATTCCCACTGGAGCTTGGATATGTCAGCTCTGAGGGAGTGACTGGTGTCCCACACCATGGCCATGCTGACCATGTTTCACATCCCGCTTGCTCCTGGCACCACATCGCAATGTTGCCTTCCATCTTGGCAAAAGTAACTAACTGTTCTGTTCTGTGGAAGCGGAGATTTGGGATTGTTGGGTATCATAATGAGAAGGGGGGATACAACCCGTAGACACACAGCTTCAAATTTTTGCCTTTCTACATGTGTGATCCCTCTGTTCTCTTTTTTCAGGGCCACTGATGGATTACTTGCCTGCTTGGCAGAAAATCTATTTCTATAACTGGGGCTGATGAGAAGATGATTATTCTCTGCTAAGATCATGGCTGGACCTTTCTAAGGAGGGCAAGCAGGCTGGGGGGAGGGATGTTGATAATGTCTAATTCTCAGTTAAGCCATCAATGAGAAGCTCCTGTTCTGCAGGGTGGGGAGAGGGGGTGTATGTGATTTTTTTTTTAACGGATCTAGCTGTGAATGATGGACACTACGTGTGTGCAGAGACTCTGGCCACCTATTTCTTGGACTGTTCTGTGGCTGCAGTGATGGTGATGGGGCAATCTCTTTTTTTAAGCACTTGTTTTTTCTCTTTTTGTACAGCTGTGCTATAATAAAGCCAGGCAGCATAGTGGGTTTTTGGAGAGCATTGTCTCACGTGTCAAGGTGCTGTGGTTGAACCTGCAACCTGCTTCTGTTGGCTGTGCTTGGCCGATCTGCTTGGAGCAGACTTGTCTGTCAAATAAACTGACCAATGGGAGAGAACTGAGCTGAAGGGCCTCTCCCTCTTTGCATGGGATCTCCTCATGTCTGGTTGCCAGCAGGTCTGTCTCCATCAGAAAGAGCAGATTTTGCAGTTGTCTACCCTGGGATATAGTCCCTTAGAAGCCTTTTGCTCTGGTCTTTGTCAGTCAGGGCCCCACATGTTGCTCAGCTGGTGACTGTAGCCTCCGTAACTCCTGATGCCTGGTTCAGTCCCCAGATTCCTGGGGTTCCCCTGGTGGTACACAGAGCTGCAGTGTGCAGGCTGCTTTCCTGGCACCTAATATATGCTAGAAGCTTTTGCAGAATGGCTGCCAGCCAGTGCTCAGGGGCTTGGCCGAGGGCAGAGAAGTGATTAATGCAGCAAATACTGCTGTTCCATATTAATAAAGGGCCCAAGAGAGGCCTGTATCTCCTCTGCTAACTGGGGGACAATTGAGGCACCAGCCTGTGCAGTGAGCTACTGTGGAGACTCCCTAGGCAGGGAAAAAGGGGTAGTCAGCTGGTGGCACTGGACTGCCCCACAGACAGCTCCCTGTGCAGTGCTTGGAAGCTGGAAATTGCCAGGTGTGTGTGTGCCCCAAGTGGGTGTCAGGAGCATTTCTACCTGAACCATGCCTGAGGGATTCTGAGGCTGCAGGGATCACAGCCTTGTTGCCTCAGCACCCGAAATTGGGGATGTAGTTTCACATGCACATCCCTAATGGGCCACCGCAGTTGGGGACCACAGGACTTTGCCAGTCTATGTGGGGGGGTGGGACTGTGTTGCCACCTCAGCTGACAAGGCCCTGCAACGTGGCAACGGTAGCATGGAAAAGCCATGAGCAAGGGACTGTGCTCCCTTTGCTGGGGATTTTAGCAGAGGAAGATGCTGAAGACTGCAAAGTCTGTGAAGTGTTGGTGGGGGTCACTCCTGGGGAGGGACAAGGGGATACTGAGATGAGATGCAAGAGTCTGTTTTTGGAGTGGTTGAGAGGGAGGCAAAGGCAGGTGCTAAGGGACAGGAACAGCCTTGGAGCTGTGGCTGCACAGAGAGACATGCACCAGCACAGGGAGGAATCTGAGCAGGTGGTGGGGCCCAGGCAGGACTAGGCAAAGGCAGCCCAGGACCTGAAGTTGAGGAGGTAGGAAGGGGTAGCAGGAGCACCTGGGAGGGACTGTGTCCCCTGCCCCCCACCATGGGAGTCCTGGGCAACTGGGGTGGCTCCTCTGTGACCTCACTGCAGAACTGGTGGAACCTCTCAGTGTGCACCATGCTGCACTGGCTTCTGCTGCTCGCCCTGCTGCTGGGGTCTGCCCTCCCACAGCCTGTGCACCAGAGGTGATGGCATTTCCCTTCTCCTACTCCTTCAAGCCCTGGTACCTGCAGAGGTACCCCAGGGCTCCTGATTGTGGGTCTGACACTTGTGGCACTAAGAGCTTTAGAGCTGACCAGGCTGGGTGGAAGAGAAGCAGCACATGGGAACTCTTGTGCCAGCCTGTGTAAGTGCTGTAGGACCTCAGCTCACTCCTGCCCCTGCGTTTTCCTCTGTAGGGTCAGCTACTCGGTCCCTGAGGACTTCTCTGCTCCCTTGGAGCTTCCGCAGAAGCACTTTGGCTTGGTGGATGGTACAGTGCTCTCTTTGTCCCTCTGAACCTCCTTTCCATGCACTCACCCCTCCAGGTGGGCAGTTGTCCCTAATCCCAGGTGCAGCTGGGCCAGCAGCTCTGCTCTGCCCACAGATTACGGCATCAAACCCAAGCAGCCACGCTTCCCAACCCGGGCGGCCCGGGAGCGGCCGGCGGTGCTGCGCAGAGCTGGCAAAAGCAAGCGCGATGGTCTTGACTTGCTGGAGTACTACGATGATGCCCAGCTGTGAGCCAGTGTGTCCCCGTGCCCACCACAGCCCCACAGGTGAGGGCTGGAGCAATAACCCCCAGAGGTCCCTCCTGATCATCATACGATCTCTGGCCTCCAGGGATTGCAGCCAGGGCTCTTGGACCAAACCTGAGAAGCTCCAGCTTCTTTTGGGGTCCCAAGGGAAGGAATGAGCCAGGGCCCAAACCCACTGAAGAGGGACACAAACGGCACAGTAGCTCCGTTCCATGAACCATCATATTTAATAGTTGTTGCCACCACAGCAGATCCAGCTGAAGCACAGAGACCGCTTGCTGCAGGGACTGGGAGAGCTCTGCTACCTCCCTGGTGCTTTGCACAGCTCCCTGCAGGCTTTAGCCCTTCCCTGCCCTGCTTTGGGCAGGCACCCAGCTCTGTGCAGGGGCTGAGCCCCACTGCCCTGGGGTGCTCCAGCCCTGCCCCTGCCTCTGTCACCTGCAGCTGGGGGAAGAGGGGAAAAGGGCAGAGAAAGGCTTCCCTCCCGAGGGTATAGTTACTGCAGGGAGGTATGGGGGCATTTTTCTCTCTCCCCAGGGCATGGATACAAGAAGGAAGGGATGGGGACGGAGGCAGGAGAAAGCTGTCTCATCTCATTCTGGCTCTGGCAGAGGAGATTCTGGGGCTCCCTCTGCCATCCCTGCCCAGCAGCCATGTCCCCAGGGCCCAGCAGGGAGGTGATCCCTTCTCCCAGCAGGAGCCAATATGTGGGTCTTGTTTTCTGTAGCTGCTGTGTCATCATACTGCAAGAGATTGACTCTGCCACTGCAATTAAAAGTCACCCCAGATGGATGTGATGGGAAGCTGTGCCATGGTCACAAGGAGGAGATGCTGTCACCCCAGCCTGCAGCTGGAAAGGGCAGGAGCATGCTACTGCCCCCCCAACTGCTCACAAGCAGGGCACCCAGCAGGTGCTTCTCCAATAGAATAAACTAAGAGTATTTTGTACAATAAACACAATTTGTCCAGCCCTCCCCCCTCCCATCCCCCCAGCCCGAGGAAGGGGAGTCACAAAAAGAGGCGGTGCTCCGTGCCCCGGGGAGCCCTGCCCGGGCCGCTCCTCCTCCAGGCTCAAAGCAGCTCTTGTCCATGCACGACACGGGGAAGGGGCGAGACTGCAGCCCTGGCTGTGCAGGAGGTGCCTGTGCCAGCCCCTACTCCAGGTAGATGTCCTCCGTGGGGCACGTGTACTCCACATACTCCTTGTAGAATTGCTGAAAAGCCCTCCTGCAACAACAGCACCAGGCAAAGCTGAGCAGCATCCTCCCCACAAGGCAATTACAGATACCCACTTCCATCCTCATCCTAACACCCTACCCTGTGCAGATTGACCCTCCAGCCCCCTGGTCCCTGGCCCCTCCTGCATTCACCCCCAGAGCTGCCATCAGAGCTGCAGGGTCTCCATCCTTGCTCTGATTCCCTGCACAGTGCATGACTTTAAGACATCTGCCTGTAAAGCCCTGCACTGGGACTTGTTCCAGTGCTGTCAGGAATATGATGCCCATAGCCCTGTCAATCCTGGCTCTCACCCCAAGCCTCTCATTCAAAAGAAGAGGTGCCAGCCAGGTCCAAGCCCCACGCATATGGGGAGATGGAATTCAGCCTGGCTGCCTTGTTCCTCCTGCCCTTTGTGAAATAGCCTTCCCTGCCCAGCCAGGACTCACCCTACAGATTCCGCCAGTGGCTTCGTGGACTCCTCCGAGACGAAGACATGACAGGCAAATCTGTGGTCAGCAGGATGCTTGGTGATGAACCCAAAATATCTGAGGGCAGAGAGAGCAGGTGTGACTGAACCAGCAGATCAGCAGGCATAGTACCCCAGCATCCCTGAGGTGTACCCACCCTTAAGACATAGGGGTTTGGAAACTGCAGCCAATCCCCCTGGTGGCCACCAGATGCCACAGCCCATGCCCAGAGCTGGGATGTAATGCCCATCCAAAGGTGCTAGGAAACCTTCTCTTTCCTTCCTAGCCCAGTCTTTGCTACTCTCAGTGAGCAGGAAGGCAGCAAAGCCTCTGCATCGCTGCTTCTTTGTTACTCACTTGTTGTTCTTTGGATGGTACCCACAAAAGGAAATGTTCTTCAGCTGGAAAAAATGGCTACACTTGTTTACCTGGGGGGGAGAAAGAGAAGAACTGTCAAAATTTCCCTCTCATGCCCCTATGGGGCAGCTGGTCTCTGGAAACGTGCACTTGGAGACTGAGGAGTGAAATTAATTGGAGCCTGATCCTGGGCTGCTGTCAGTAGCAGTTTCAGGATTGCCCCAAGCACCCGCACAAAGAGAGCTTTTCCAGGCCTGCTGGCTCCCACTCCAGCTGCCTCTACTGCCAGTAGTTCCTGTAGGGTCTCCCTAGAGGCCTTGAGTTAGACTGTACTCAGGCTAGAGTCAGTGCTGCTGTTCACCAGCATACACGGCCCTTTTTCCTTGCTAAACAGGCTCTCAGAGACACCAGCAGATAGTAGGTGAATGGACAACTTAGAACTAAAACAGGTAATTCAAGTGTAGGTATCCAAGGGGGCCCAACCAGAAATGAAAACTTATTTATACAAGTCTAAAGTGCAACTAAATTGATAGCATCCTCTAGATACAGGCAAGACTTATCTAGAAAGAGGTAGAAGCCCCAGCCCAGCTCTGTCACAGCACTCAGAGACATGAACTACTCCTATCCTACAGCTGTAGGGGAGGTTTCCCAACAGCTTGCTGCAAAGCCCTCACTTGCCTCTGCTCAGCATCTAAACCAGCTTCACTAGGCTACTTATGCAGAATGCTAATCAGCAGCCTGCCCTAGCCAGATAAAGAGATTACAGGGCAGATCTGGAGGACACCACTCAAAATAGTAGCAGAAAGGTTTAAAAGCAGCTGACAGATTACTGGGTACAGCTCAGCTTGCAGCATCCTAGCACAGCGACGTGCTTGGCAGCTGAAAGGGCATCAGCTGGCAGTACGGCCCAGAGCTGGGACCTTGTGAGGCATGGGGGACCCTGACGGTGGGCCTAAAACCCTGATGATGGTGTTTCTCACACCCTCAGATGTGGGATGGAGACCCTCAATTTTCATATGCAAACATGACCTATAGCACAGGGGCCACGACCCAGCTCAGAGCAGCCATCAGGGAAGGGATGAGACGAGCTGGGAGCAGGGCACTACCTTGCTGTGTTCCTTGGAGTCGTCAGCTTTCACAGCAATCTTGACCCCACGCACACTGATCTCCAGGACACAGCTGGAGGGTGGGTTAAAGTGCACAGTGAGGCGGCGCGTGGTGGCAATCTGAGGAAGACAGAGAGACAAAGCCCTGGGACTTGTGAGCAGTGCTGAAGGCTCACCCCTTCCCTTCCCCACTAAGGCTCTGCCCTGCTGCGACAAGGAGCAGGCGCTCCTGCTCCCGAGGATGGTGTGGGACACTACCTTCTGCATGGCCGCGCAGAGCACGTCATTGCCCTTGTGATAGGGAACCTGCACCGAGCCAAGGAACTTCACCCGAAACTGGTCCACCCAGTCACTGCTCTTGGCCAGAGCTGGAAGAGAGAGCACATGGCAGGGATCATCTCTAATGACCAGGTGTGTGGGCTGAGCTCCACCTCCCCTTTCCAACTTCCAACACCTGCATGTTTCCCTGCCCAGGGAACGCTTCCTGCAACACTAGGTACCAACACCCAGCATCACAGCAGAAGCTGCCCATCACTCCCTGCTGGGTGCCCAGCTTGGTCCTCCCCTGCTAGCCCTGCTCAACACCAGCCACTGCTCAGTGGAGAGGACGTGAACACAAGATAGGGACATGAGCAGACTGCATGCAGAGACTTGGTACCTGTTACATGGTCTGGGTCCTTGGTGACTTCAATAGCGTAGTAGGCAGGAAAAATACCCCGATCACCTGTGCGCATGTTGTAGGCCTCATACCAGTAATCTTCCGCCTGCACCTCCACCAGCAAGGGATCATCCACCTCCAGCTCCAGCTCATCCGCATGGCGAGGCACAAACCTGGGTAGAGAGGCACTAGCAGCTGGCCAGCAAACAGTGCTGGTGGCCTTCTCAAGTGCACACTGCCGGGGCACCCACCACCACCCCAGGCAGGTAGCACCCTCATAGATGTAATGAGCCACCAGCACCCAAGATGCTAAATAAAGCATTGGAGCAGATTTAGGTTCAAAAGGTGGCAGCATCCTGGCACCTAAGGCAAGGGTATCCCCTATTGCAACCTCCCATGCTGCTCCCCAGAGGTCTCAAGTGCCCCTGGAGGGCTTGCCCATTGCATGGGCAAATGTTGCTCCTTGGCAGGGCATGAGCTACAGGCACTGGTTTGTTCCCCAGGGAACGCACTGGAAACACTGGGGCTTGTGCTAGTCCCACCTTGGTGGGAAAGCAGCACCAGCTTTCCCCTGCAAGAGGCTGGGGACACTGTGCCTGCAAGCTCACCTAAAGACGGCGCGGTGAGTCTGCTCCTGCTCCTCCCCGTTGATCATGCAGGAGAACAACCCGAAGGACTCGGCACCTGCGGATGAAGGCAGAGGAGGACATCTCAGCATTGAGGGCTCAGCATTGCAGCCAGGGGAAGGACATGGGCCGGGCAGGCTGCTGAAACTCCTGCGGAATGGCTCAGCCAAAGCCACACAATGCCACAGGAGAGGGAGGTATGGCTAGAGCTGCCACATTGGTGCTCATCAGTCCCCGTGGGCAAGATGACCTCCCTGCACCACCTCACACAGTTGTGACAGCTGGTGTCACCCGCTGTGTGGGACAAGCCACACCACGAGAAGCCCTACCTGCCAGGGCATGCCACCAGCCCTGGTGCTCTCCTAGGCTTGGGGACAAGGGTAGCACACCAGGAGGCTGCTCCCTCCAAGCCACACCAGGAGCCTCCCCCTCAGCTCTCTATGGCCATACCTTGGGCAAGCCAAATAAACAGCCTGGAACACCTACCACCGCTCCAACCTAAAGCTCACAAGGCTTTTCCAAGCCCCTCTCCCCCCTGCCTCACAGACCACCAGGGACAAAGCCACAAGCCACAACAAGTAGAGCTGGGGCTCATGTCTGCTGGTGGCTTCCCACCTCCTGAGTGTGTCCTCAGCCTTGTACCAGGGATGGGCAGGGCTGCCCAGGGAGGCAGCCACCAGCCCATCTCCCCCTGGTGTCCAGAACTCACTGGAGGAGCGTGCCCGTCCACTCATGAAGACATTGAGGAACTTCTTGGAGAAGTGGATGTCCGCCTCAGGGGTGGAGTCCTCAGAGAGGCAGACTGAGTCGCGCTTTAGCGCATCCTCCTCGTATTCCTCGCCGATGGCTGACTCATAGGGTGAGGAGATGCAGTTGTCATAGACTGTGGCCGAGTCACTCTCGTCGCTGTAGCCCGAGTAGCACTGCTTGAGGCTGACCAGCTCCAGCTGCACATTCTCATCCACTACCAGTGTGTATTTGACAGAGTCGTAGGAGAGGGCACTTGTGTCTGAACTCACTGAAGCTCTCTGAAGGTTGTGCCCTGGCCGGGAGCCACCACTCCCACCACCACAAGAGGCCCTGGGCAGGTTTGTCTTGTCAGGGGAGGACATGTAGTCCAGCACCTCGTCCTCCTCACTGATGGAGGGGTTAGTTTTCCCTGCCAGGGCTGAACAGCTGGAGGTGTCAATATCAGAACTGATGGACATGCGGTTCTCACTGGACTGAGACAGGAACGGCTTGTCAGTGTCCAGGGGGTCCGAGTTCTTCTGCACAGGCGTCAGGTAGATCTCCTCTGTGGCCTCCAGCCTCACGTCTGTCTGGTAGCGGATGCGGTCCCGGTGGGCCTCGGGGCCCCTCGTCACCACCACCACGCTGGCACCGTGTGGTGGGGCCCGGCTGGTGGCCTGATGCTTCTCTGGCAGCCGGGACGAGGCAACGCAGGCTGGTGCCATCTGGGTGGCTGCTGTGCGCCGGCATGGGCTCTCCGTGGATGTACCCCGGTCTTTGGTGGAGGTTGTGCTGTTTTGGTGATTGACCTCATCACTCAGGCAAACGTGGTCATGGGGAGGGGTCTGCTCACCTGTAGGGAGAGGAGAGTAGCACTGACAGCCCTGCAGAGGGTGATGCTCCCTATCATGGAAGGTGTCCAGGGATGCCGCCCAGACTCATAGAATCATTTAGGTTGGAAAAGACCTCTAATTCTTGAGTCCCAACTGTTAACCCAGCACTGTCAAGTCCACCACTAAACCGTATCTCTGAGCATCACATATACATGATTGCGAACACTTGTAGGGACAGTGATTCCACCATTTCCCGGGGAGCCTGTTCCAATGCTTAATTGACCTTTCAGTGACGAAATCTTTCCTAATATCCAATCCAAACCTCCCCTGGTGCAATTTGAGGCCATTTCCTCTTGTCCTATTGCTTGTTACTTGGGAGAAGAGACTGGTACCCTCCTCACTACAACCTTCTTTCAGGGAACTGTAGAAAGCAAGACTCAAGATGGACATGCACCCTGTATTCATGTGGGATGTTTTTTCCAACCACCTCCTCCAGCACCACTTGCCTCAGGCTCCTGAGCACCATGAAAGGGTGCAAGGAGCTGACCCTCTCCAACAGCCTGAGAACTCACCCGTTTTCAGAGGGGACGATGACCGGGACACCCGCTCCTGCCAACTGTGCTTTTTCCCCAGAGAGTTGTTATTCAGAGTGTCCTGAGGAGAAGAACAAAGCTGCTTTATAGCCCAAACAGTAAACATTGTGTGGCACGGCAGCGGCACCCATCTCCCCCTGGGTCCACAGCACACTGCTCAGCTTCCCTCTCAGCTGGGCATGCTGGGACATGTGATGCCCAGGGAGAAACCCTGCAAGTCCCACATCTCACCATGCTACTGCTGTGAGAGCTGGTATGGTGGCCAAAGCAAGTTGGGCAAGGAGCCAGCTGGGCTGCATTCATCCACCCTGGGGATAGTCGGCTGCAAGAGCCCACAGCTGGAGAGTTCAAGGACAAAGAGTCAAGACCCGAGCCTGCCTGGATGTTTTGCTCCCATCCTGCTGGCCCTGTTTACCTTTAGACCACCACAATGAAATCCCAAGGGCCAGGCATTGTGCTGATGCCCAGCTGGGAGCCAGCTACTAGATAGACTAATGTCTTCCACTGAAGACATCCATATTGGCTGTATATAGGGGTATACACAGATATGTATGTATGTATACAAATCTCTACATTCACACGCACACATATATGCAGTTCACTAGCAGACATCAATCCTGATCAGCTGAAGAGGAGGGGCACGATCGGGCCACCTGTACTCCCCGTGCTTGGGTGAGTTTCTGTAGGTGCTGTGCCCTGCCTGCCCAGCCCTGGGTGGCCAGCCACGCATGTGCACACCTGTGTGTGCACAACAGAACACATGTTCAGCTTCACTGTGAGACCCAGAGACCATAAGCCACCAAGTCCCCTCCAATAAGGACTCTCCTGCAGATTGGGGACGAGTCCTTCCTGCCCACCTCAGAAGGATGTGACATCCCATCTGCTGCAGCCCCAGCCTCCATCCTCTCCTCCATTCCCAAGTTCTCCGTGGTCACACATTCCCAGCCCCTCCTGTGGGGCACTGGGTGTTTCTGCCCCAGCTGCAGCAGCGGCATTTTCCATGTTGTTAGTTTTTGCTCAAGCACTAAGCCCCACTGGGACTCCCTGGATTTTCTCATGGCCTTATCACCAGCCCGCAGCTGTTACCAGCAGCACAGGAGCTGCCGCATCCTTTACTTTGTTTCCCCACCAACATGAAGGAAGCCTTTGCCCCAAAATTCCATTATGTCACACACTGCTGAACCATGTCTGCCAGACCCCTGCCTTCAAGTGGAGAGTTGAGAGACTCTCTCCACAGGGCTTCAGTGACCTCCCAGTGTGACCTCCACGAGTTCTTCCTGTGCCAAGGTAAATAACAGCACACCCCGCTTGCCTTTCCCAGGGACACGATGGGCTGGGATGCAGGCCAGGCAAGCTGTCACAGTGACAGCCTCTGCGTGCAAAGTGCCACGGGGCCAGCACACACAAGCCAGCCTGGCTGCCTACAGTGGGACAGGAGGCAACAATGCAGCATGCAGATCCCACCAAGCCCACCCATCCCACAGGGCCAGAGCACTCTGGGGTCTGTAATGCCAAGCCAGGGTAGATAGTCATTCTCAAGGTCTTAGATGATGAACTTAGCCAGTCACAACAACTGTTTCTTCCCCTTTGGGAAGCTGGGGATATTTCTCTCACCATTTCCAGGCCACCTGTCTGGGATGATGATCACAGAGAGCTCAGCAACAACTGTGATATCACTAGGCTGGATCCTGGCCCCACAAGCAGAAGCAGGAGCAAAGGGTGGGATGATGCCCTGCTTTGTGAACACCCTGTCAGACAAAGTGCCTGGTGTCCCAACTGGGCAGGAGGGTCTCACAAAAGTGGAAGCAGATTTCAGGCTGACTGCCAAGGAATGCCCTGTGCTCTGTCCTCTCCTTGGGAGCAGGGAAAAACTGCCTCTGGCTAGAGGTAGGCATCCAGAACAGCAACTCCAAGCACCTTACAGCCAGCCTCTCACTAGATGCTACCAAAAGCACTGTCCTCCCTGGCCAGCCATGCCCCAGTCCTGTGCACCCACTCCCGCTGGCTCCAGGCTCCTGTTGCCAGCTGCAGCAAAGACTTTTTCTCCCATTCCCCACGTCCTAAGCTCAGCTGTGCCCGTGGCTCTTAGTGAGCCCCACAGCCTCTACCATCCCGTTGCGAAGCGATCATCAGCTCCCCCTCCCCAGCCTACTATCTCTGCAACTCCCTCCACCCCAATCCCTCCTCCCTCCCCACTGGTCTTCTGCCACCCCTGGACACTGTTTGGGACCGACTGAGGGGGCCCTGCTGTTCCCCACCCCTCCAGCTGACTGTGGCTGCCATGTGCCACCTGCTCCTCAGGGTCCCTGCATAGAGTGGGACAAGGCTGCTGCTTTCCTCTTGTCCATTATGCTCACTGGGGCTCCCCCGCCTCCCCAGCCCTGCAGCCTTTGTCCCCGGTGCCAGCTGCCTGTGGGCGCCCATCCTTGGCTCTCTGCCTTCTTCCTCCTCCTCTCACCCGCGGCCTCAGGCAGTGAGCTGGCATCAGCTGCTGGTGCTAGGCTGGTGACACCCAGCTCCGACTACTCCCCATCTGTCACACACAGGGACACCTGCCTCTCGCTTCATGCTCCTTGGCTGAACGTCACCACGATGAAAATCCTCCTACTTGGCAGAAGGTAGAGCTGAACGCAGGAGGGTGACAAGAATAGCCCTGCACGTCGCATACTTTGCGTGGGTTCATGAAATCTGCAGGAGGGACAGGGCAAAGGGACTCCGGCCACTGCTCGGTGGGTCAGCATGTGGGGAACCAAAACACTGCCCACCCCAGGGGTGATAGCAATACCATGGCTGTGGGGATAGGCAGTCTTGGGTAAATCATCCATCATCGCATACAAAATCTAAGCACGAGCGAGACAACAGTACCCCCTTGTCCTCCTGGCCACCATTTTAGGCGTTGCTTTTCTGTCTCTCAAATTTTGCACTGGGCGCTGACATTAATGCTTCTCTTGCCAGGCACTGCTGCTCAGAAGAGGTCATCAAGTTCCCATTGTCAGGCTTGGGGCAGCCGGTGGCACCATCCTGCCCTGGGGCTGGCGCTGCCCCAACCCCAGGGTGCTGGATCTCGGCCGGCTGTTGGTGCCAGCCCGTGGCGGGGTGCCCCGTCCTGCGATGGCTCATTCACGCGTTCCATACGCCATGCCTCGTTTGCTCTCCATCCCATCCCACGGGGGCCCTTCCCAGCTCCCACCCTGCCTCTGCCCCAGGGCTCTCTGCCAGGACACATGGGCCCTGTTGGGGGCACAGCTCAGTCCCGACACGATTCCTTGCCTATTTCCTCTCCATCTCGGCAGCAGGCATGGAAAAGGGACCTACCGGGCCCTAAGCCCGCCCAACCACACCCGCTGAGCTCAGTGCCGGGATGCTCGGTGGTGTGCGGGGGCGGCCCGGCAGGGCGTGATCAGGCTCTCGGGACCCCCGGGCCCATAGACTGCTCCCTCTGGCTCTGCAGCGGGGCCGAACCTGCGCTGTGCCCGGCTCGGGGACGCAGGCGGCGATGAGAAGGAACTCCCGGGTTGCGGGGGCGGCCGCTCCGCCGAGCATCGCGGGGACGGGCGGCGGAGCCTCTCCCCGCCACCCCTCCAGCCGAGCCCGGCCGAGCCCCGCCATCTCCTTCCATCCCCCTCTCCCTCCGTCCCTCCCTCCGAGACAAAAGACCCCGGCGGACGGCGGGAGCACCCCTCCTACTCCCCCGCACCCCTCCACCCGTTCGCCCCCCATCCCCGCCTTACCTGGCTGCGAGGCACCTGCGGGAAGAGGTTGAGGGTTGTGGGTCGCTTCGGCCTGTAGACATCGGTGGTCCCGGCCGGGGGGTCCTTCGGCAGCGGCTCGGGCGCCGTCTGCTCCTCGGCCGGCGCGTCCCCCGCCGCGTCGATGAGGTCGAGCTGGAGCATCTCGGCTTGCAGCCGGCTGGCCTCGCCGCCGCCCGCCGCCCGGGCCCCGCCGCCCGCCCGGCTCACATGGCCCTGCCGGGATTAGCGCCCGCGATCAGACCACGGGGCGGGCGGGCCGGGCCTCGGCCGCCGCGCCTCCTGCCGGGGCCGGGAAGGGGGGGCCGGCGCCGGGGCCGCCGCATCGGCACCCGCGGCCGCTGCCTTTTAAAGGGGCAGCGATGTTATTCCCGAGGCCGGGGAGACCCGCGCCCCCTCCCCGCCTCCAGGCGCAGGCAGCACCCTCCTGCTGCCTGCACCCCCGCGGCACCTCATCCCCGGCTGTTGCCTGTCTGTAGGTACGTGCAGCCGTCACTTAACCGCGATGCGCACAAAAGTGCACACCCAGGTTTCATTCAACATAATAGGGACAATTTTACTGTGAGAACAGCCATTCAACAGAACAACCTCCCCGGGGAAGTGGTAGGGTCCCTGTCGCTGGAGGTTTCCAATACACAATTGGACAGGGTGCTAGATAGTCTCTCCCTTTCTCATACAAGGTTTGGCCAGGTGACCTTTTGAGGTCCTTTCAAGCCTGGGCTGCACTATGATTCTCCCATCCAAGGCAGACTGTGCCCTTTCTCGGTTCCTGTCCTGACAGCTGGGACATATACAAGCATGTGATAATTCTTATTAGAGGTTTGGGTCAACCCTGCCTGGAGCAGGTCACCTGGGGTCTTGCCCATCATACCTGAATATTCTCACAGACAGAACACACCATTGCATTGTGTACTGGTGCCATGTGCTGCACTACTACTACTTCCAATACTACCTTTTTTCTCTGGGGTTGAAATTTTCACTGCACACCTCTGAGAGGATCAGGCTCCTTCTTCCCTGTAATGCCCACCAGGCAGCTGGAACCAGGAATTCCATTCCCCTTGTCTTACTCACATAGAACAAGCCTTCTCTTACCCACCCTGCATTTACACATATTGGGACCCAAAACTGTGCAGAAGGGATGCCTGATGAGTGGGCTCTCCAATCACTTGCTAGTGGTGGCTGTGCTCTGGCTCAGGACAGCTCCACTCTAGGAGCAGGGTGGCCCCCATGGCCTGCGAGGGCTGTGAGGAGCAGGTGCCCCATTGTGCCACCTGGGCTGGGCCCCAGTGCTGAGCCACCACACACCTTGTAGCTGTGTTGCTGGGCAAAGAGGCACCAATGTCCTCCCGCAGCTGCACATGTTTAAAGGTCAGTGGTTTCCTTCCCAAACGTCCTTCCTTGCATTAACTGGAGCTTGCATATGCACAGGTTGCTGCAGCCAGCAATAAAGGTGGCAACTTGGCATCAGTGAGTTGAATTCCCTGTGTTATCAGCTGTTTGTGGCAACTGGAAAGCTCATCAGTGAGCAGAGGTGGGGAAGGATGGTTTTTGCAGCCAATGGTATCCGCATCTCCAGCTGCATGGGGGACACCCCTCGAGCCATGGGAGAAGAAACAGACCCAACAGCTCTGGCAGCCCCTCCAAGAGCTCCTGTTACTACCAGCTCCTAAACTGTCAGACAAAAGCCAGCACAGGCAGGGCTCTGCCTGCTGCAGACACAGTATGAACCGTCTCACGGTGGCCATTTCACCCCAGTGTCCTTGTTGCAGTCCTGGAGGTACTGGGTGAGCACCTGGAGAAGCACTGCCACCAATACTTGCCCTCTTGAGGCTTTAAATGTTTAAATCCCTTGTTCTGAGAGTTAGACATCATAACACAAGTTCTGTGTTTCTGTGGCACCAGTTTTCTGTGATAAATCACATGTATTTTAACAAGGAAACTGAGGCATGGGAAAAGAACTGGAAGGAAATTCCAACTGAATAGATTATACCTAGACAAGGTAGGTATATTGGAGTCAGCTGGTGATGTTCAACCTAGACTGCTAATGATGCTGCCTCAGTAATCCTATAGCTGTAGCAATCACTCAGAAAACACAGAGAGAATGGAAAGTCCCAGAAGGATGCAGAAAAGCAAATCAGTACCCATTCTGGAGAAAAGGGCAGCCTAGAATGGATGCAGCACTCCAGGTTCAAAAGCTAGGAGGAAACTACACCACTGCAGATATTTGTTAATGGTCTGTAGCTCAACAAAGTGATTTTGGAACCACACAACAATCCATCCCCTTACCATCTCAGTGAACTCTGCAGTGATCTGCAAAGCCAGAGAAGGGACTAGATGTTGGGAAGCCTTTCTAACTGCAAAGGCACTGCCCTGCCAGAACATGCTGTCTTGGAAGTTCTCTAGGAACAAGTTAATGCCGCCTAAGGTCAGCTTGAGCATGTTCATGCCTCAGCACAGATGAATCAGCAAAGTGTTTTCCCGAAGTCTCTTCACCCTGTGGGAGAGATTAAGGAGTCTGGGAGAGCAGTACCAATGCCCAAATCTTCCAGTGGGATGAAGACAAGATGCACACCTGGACCCCAGTGCAGTCACAGGGATGCTCATGCTTCCTTACATATCCATCTCTAGGACAGATGTGATGCTGGTGTGCTCCTGCTGATGCTACCTCTACCTGCGTGGTGCCATCCCAATGGCAAAATATCCCAGTGTCCAGCAACTGGCTTCTCTGATGGTCCCAATGCTGTGGCCCCAGGGGGCTGGAGCAGCATGAACCCTGGTGGAATCAAGAGGTGCTGGGAGCACCAGTCTAGCTAGGGGAATCACCTGCATTGGGAGCTGCTGCCAACCCTGGGAAGCTACTTGCTTCCCTAGGAATGAAAGTCTCTTGCAAGAGGAGTGGGGTGGTACACAAGATGTTGCTTGAGTGATCAAAGGCTCTTCCCTGCTCCCCCACTCCTGCAGCCTTAGCTGTCAGAGGAGGAGTGACAAAATCTTCATCTGGAAAAAACATTTTGTGAGCATGAGGAAGTGAAGATGACTTGTTGGGCAGAGAGGACAACCATGCCCCCTTTCCCTACCACCACCTGTGACTACTTTGCTCTTCAAAGTGCCAGGAGAAACCTCTCTGCTCGCAGCCTGGCACAGCCACAGCTGGCCATGGATCACAGGGACAGCTTCACGGGATAGCCTCTGAAAAGCTGCCTGGAGTAAGCAGCTGCCTTGCTGCTGCATCCTTTGCTCCCAGCCCATGCATCTGGCTCCCCGCTGGTCCCTAGATCAGCAGGTTGCAGGCTCATGGCAGCCGCTTCCCCCTTTGCAGTGGGTCCCACTGGCCTGCTGGGAGTGGCTGCTGTTAGTGACACACTTCAATCAGTGATGCCGAACATCAAGAGAAAGCCCCCGGCATTTCCAGCAGTCTTATTATGCTGAAAAAACAGAACGTTTTGTTTTTAATCTCCACATAACTGTATGAAGATACATGGCTGGTTCAGGCCTTTTCATGCAGACCTCAAAGACTCAGCACAGCCCTGTATCAGCTCTTTTCCCTTTGGACACTTGTTCTTGTGCTCTCAGGTATTTCCAAGAAAGATGTTTCATAATTTTTTCCTTTTCTTTTTCTTTTTTGTTTGTTTATTTGTTTGGGTATTTTTTTCATTCCTGTATTAACCTTTTTCCACAATTCCTGGAATACAAATGAGGCACCAAGCATTTATTAGCCTCTGCTTGTCTGTTTGCTGGGATTCATCTTGCTGAAGCCACAGTTTGTCACCCTGGATTTCCAAGCCACCAAAACAAGGCCAAACCCCAGGCAAAGGTCTGGTGCTTTTGTTGCAACCATCCCTCTCAACACACCCTACTGCTGCCATTGGCTAGACAGACGTGCTATCCCTCATCCTAGAGGTCCCTGCTCCTCCCCAGCTGGCCTCCTGCCCTGGCATTCAACAGCCCAAAGGCAGCTCTACTCCAAAAAGCCCTCTCCTCTTCACTTTTCATTCACCTAGGACTTCTTGTTGAAATTAAGGCTCTTTTCAGCCGTACTTGGGATTATTCCTCATTCTTAGTGCATGGTCTCCTGTCCACGAGGTGTGGTCCTCATCAGTGGGTAGTTCCCTTTTGCACAAACATCAGTCTACGCCTCCTTGCAGTTTCTGTGTGTCTAAGACACTATTTCTGAAGAGATACTAAAATAGCCCACAATGAAGTCATCTTTGTTATTCTGGGACCAAAAATCCCCAAACCCCACCTCTGTTCGGGTGTAGACCTCTGTACCACCTGCCTGTTCCTGCCACAGGGTTTTGCCATCAAACATCTCTGCCCAGACCCCCCACCTCACCAGGGTCACTGATTGTCCCCAGTCACCTTCACAGCCCTTGGGCAGGGCTTGCCTCCTCACTCCTTCTCAGTGCTTTCCTACTTGCCACTGGGTTAATGTGCCTGCCCATCTCTCCAGAGACACTGTTGGGTCAAGAAGTTAGGAGTGGCTGGATGCCTCCAGCCCCATGGTTCCCGGTCGTTCCCAGAGCCTGTTTCCCCCTTCCCCATCGCTCTCTGCTCTGGTGTGATCCAGTGAGCCATTAGCTTGCTTTCACCCCACATCATTGCCAGGCTTTCACCAGCTGCCTGGTAGTGCAGGGCAGTGCAGACCAGGGCCAGCACTCCATCCTAAGTACCACAGGTGCTCTGTGGCACCGGGAGCTTGCCACAGGCAGGGTATCAGCATGGCCACCCTCAAGCCCTGGTCCCAGCACTGGGCTGACTTGCCAAGCCAGTCATCTCCATTCCCACGTGATGCAATTAGCTGGCTGATGTCAGCCGTGGGTCATTACTGATTTGCTGGCTCCCTCACTGCACGCAGACCCGGCCAAGCTGCTCCCTCTGGGCCTGATGCTTTCATCAGGCAGATCCTGCAACCCTGTCGCCCCGAGGTCTCTCTGGATGGCAATCAGGTTGGAAAGCTCCCTGGCTCTCGCCTTCAACATTTAGGATTGAAAAGCCTCTCTCACTGCCATTGTTGTCACCACTTTCAGTTCTGCTCCTTGGGCAATCCTCCGTGTCCCATATAAACCATTTGGACATATTTTTAGCAGGCATTTTTTCCTCAGCATGGTAAGCTTCTTCCTTTGCTGTGTTTATGAATAACTCATTGCTTCCCCTAGAGCAGCCTCACATCCCCCTCCCACCCCAGCAGACTCTAAGTGCATCCAGACACTTGTACAAAGCAGCTTTGAGCTGTCCCCAGGGAAGGCATGGGGCTTGCAGCCAGAGCCCGAGCAAACCCTCTACTGAGGGCCAGGTCTCCATATCGCAGCACAGGATTGCAGAAACTCCTCAGTAAACTGTTTTAAATGGGTGAAACAGATTAGTTTTCCTCCCCTCAAGGAAAAGCTGCAGCAGCTGAGCTGCAAGTCCCCCCCTGCCCCTTACCCTCCCTGCCAAACTTCAGCCAAGGGCTGGCAGCCTGTAGAGAAATAAAAATTTCTGCTCTGAGCCCAGTGGTGCTATCAGCAGTGGGGAACTGGAATGGGTAATGGGAAGTGCCCAGCAACACATGCACAACCTCTGCCTACCTCACCTATTGCAGGCAGGAGGATCTCATGACTGGCTCTCGATGTGGCCATGCCCTCATGGACACTCATGGTTTGTCTTTGGTTTTGCCTCCAGCATTATTGCCTCCTTCCTTCAGCATACACAGCCCATGAGCACAGGCTGTCCCAGGGAAGCCTGGCCATAACATCATGGAGAAGGAGGAGGTTGCAACTGGAGCAGAGATGTGGAGGAGCAGCCCCATCTCTGGGAGCAGCCAAGTTTCTGCTGGAAAGGTAACAAATTAGGCCAGGGAGCACAGCAGGAAACCTTCACCTCCTGGGGATGAGATCTGCCTGTATCATCCTGCCTGCAGTGAGGGATTCCCAACAACGCAAATTCACTTTCTAATTTTAAATCTGCGACAAATTGGTCTGCCTTTCCCCTCCTCACTGGGTCTTCGTTACTTTAGCAGAGGAAACATTTCCTCTGAGGGACAGCATGATTCTCAAACCATTTGGTTGTTCCTTCAGCATTTGCATCTGTTAGCATGAAACACATTGACAAAATGCAGAGTCTCTGTGTTAAGAGGCATTAGTTGTTAGCTTAAAAAAGTAAGTTTTAAGTAGAATGAGTTAGAATGTGATACACAAAGTTATAATACTGTGTGATTTAGTATGTTGTTTGCTTGGCTTTACTTGCTTAACATCAGTAGCTGAATCTGCTGAAGCCTTGAGACACAAGCTGTGAGCTTATACCTAGCGATGTTTTCGGCTGGAACCAAGTTAATTCTCTTCAATTTTCCTAGTAGCTGGTACAGTGCTGTGTTTTGTCTTTAGTATGAGAAGAGTATTGATAACACACTGATGCTGTGATTGTTGCTGAGTAATGTTTATCCTAAGTGTAGGGCTTTTTTTAGTTCCCCATGCTCTTCCAGTGAGCAGGTGCACCAGAAGTGCAAACCAGAAGACAAAAAGACTTCAGCTGTCAGCAGAAGCTGTGACTCCACATGACAAGAACAGTAAATGGCCTGCCTGCACAGACATGGAGAAAGAACCCAGTAAGGTATTAGAAGACCCCAGGCAAAAAAATCACCATTGGACCAAGAGGCATGTGGAGAACACATGAGGGGGGGGGTGCATGAGTCGTAAGGGTATAATTGCCTGGAAATTTCTTTGTTCAATGTCCCTCTCCAGAAACACACAGCTCAAGCTGACCTGCTGCTGTACCACTAAACTATTTATTTTTATAAAACCAATGCCTGGGACTCTGCTGTGGGAAACCTAGAGCTGCACCTGAGGAAGAAGGAATGGGCCTGAGAGTGAGTATGTGGTGACTGAGGGATCAAAAAGGGCACTTGTCAGCTCACTGGAGCTGCCCACTATGAAGGGGCATGGTCCCAGCAGTTAATAGTTTCAGGTAGCATGTGTGATTCCTTGAATGGTGTGAGAATATTCAGGCAGCAGCTTTTCCTTTGACATACTCCATATTTCCAAATCCAATGTAATTATCAGTTTATCTCCATGTTTCTGCCCCCATGGCCTTCTAGGGAAGTTCAAATAATGTTGTGAACCCCATCACAACTGGGCTCTTTTAGGATGGATGGGAGACCCACTTGCAGCACCTGCACGGGCTTCACAGCACCCATCTTTATTCCACCTACTGCCTGCTGGGGTTAGAGACACCTCCTTCATCCCTTTTTCATCAGCCTCCAGGTCTCCTGTCTCCCAAAGACCTGAGAATAGCTCTAGCTAAAGGCAACTAGCCAGCCAGAAAGAACACCCTGGGTGAGCAGAGGATGGTTTTCACCATGTCAGCTCAGCTGCATCTCCAGGTCCAGGGATGCATGTGGGGACAGGAGACACAGCTGTTCAGAACCCTTGGTGCCACCTTGCACATGTCCTTGATTCCTGGGGATGCTCATCAGGTGCCAGGTGCTCACTGGTCATTCCTCTCAAATGGGGAACATGTCCCCAGATGCACCCAAATAATTAGGCTCATCCCTGAGGAACAAACTCAAACCCCTCCAGCACAATGGGAACCAAAAGGCACCAGCTTTGAGATGCTTTTTTGTCCCTTGGGTTTGGCTGGCTCAGAAAGGGTCTGTGCTGTGCTGCAGTGAGGAGAGGGCACTGCTGAGCAGAGGGCACTGCTGAGCAGAGGGGATTGGGCTCGTGGAAATGGACAGCTTAAGGAAGCATTGCTGGCCTGGAGACCTGGTGGTCCTGCATGAGGCTGATGGTCTTGCCAACCCCATGGGCACATTCTGCCCATTCCCCACCCCTCCCCATCCCCGTCGCACTTACCCGGCTGGCCAGGCTCTCCTTGCAGTGCAGGCTGATTCCACACTCATCAGTGATCTCGGAGAGGTCTTCATCCTCAAACTCCTCAAGGCTGATGTCGTGGGTGAGCCTGGAGGGAGTGGAGATGGCACGGTCACCCACTGTGCTGGTGGTGGGCAGGAGGGTGCAGGGCACTAGGCTGCCTTTGGGCTGGGAGCAGCACTGCTACACCAGTAGAGGCTCTCCCAGTCTCTACTGGGAAGAAAGACTGGAAAGGTGACTCCTTCCAGAGGTGGTAGGTCCATCCCTGTCGAGTGGCTGCGTGTTCCATGTTCCATGGCTGTGGGGAGGAAGGAGGAACGTGCCCCAAACCAGTCGCTGCCTGACCAAAGACAGCAGGGACTTGCAGGGAGAGCATGGGACAGGCAGCACAGCCAGCCCTATCCCAGGAGGTTCATTCTGCTCCTGCTGTCCCAGGGAGCCCCTGCGATTGTCCTAGCTGGGCACAGACACCCAACAGGGGAAAGGTCAGGGTTACAGGGAGTGGAAGGGCTTGGAGTCCTGACTGGGTACATCTGCAGGATGGACCTTTCTTGGCCAAGTGACCATATCAAGATCCACAGAACTCGTAAGCACTGCAAACCTCTCAGCCATGGCATGACCAGCCCCTGAGAGGGGGCTGGGAGGGATGTCCCAGTGCAGGTGCCTGCAGTAAGAAAGGACAGCAATTTCCCTCTGCACCAAAATCACTCCCTGGGGTGAATACGGGCATCCCTGTGAATACTGCTGTTGCTGAGCTGACCTGCACGGCTTCAGGGGTTCCTTAGGGCTGTCAGCCCCACAAGCTCTTTACACCCCTTCAAAACATTTACAGAGATATCCTTTTATAGACTGAAAACATGCTGACCAACCCCAGGGAGACAGTGAGGAGCTCCTGGCTTCTGTGCATTAAAACATTTCAGCACGGTAGTACCTCAGTGCTCCTCTCACTTGTTCATTACCATTGGGGTAAATAAAAGAGCTCAGCTCAAAGGTCCTTGGTCAACCAACTCAACCCCTTCAGTTTTGTCTGGAGTGGCCATGGGCACTGCTTTGCTTGTCACCATTTCCATTTGTTCCCAGCTTCTCTGGCTGGGAGATACGTAGGTGAAAGGGCTATGCCAAGCCCATCATCCCTCTCTAGCTTGGCCCTCAGCAGCAAGGAAGGAAGGAGAAGGGTATTTTGTGACCTATAGAGCTCCCACCCTCACTCTAAGCATTGCTTGCACACCTTGGGGTCCCCCCTGCGCTGGCACCAAGCCAGTGCCATGGAGAGGTAACACCTCCCTTGTGCCAGAACCCTGGAGAGAGAAAAGAGCAGGAGAAACCTATGGAGGAAGCAGCATTTTCCCTCTGTTTTTGAGGACCCCACCAGTAGTGGTCTCCTGGGTTGAAGACAGCTGGGAACAGCTATGTCCATGGAGGCACCCCCTGCAAGATGGATCAGGAGCGCAAAAACACAGCCTTCAGCACAGGGTGGGGCAACTGGACCCCTCCTCACCCATGTCCTCCTGCTGCCCATGGGAGGGAGGGAACATGGAACAGGAGGCTCATGATGAGCCTTCAAAGCACAAATTGATTTCTTCTCTGGTTACAAGGGTCACCCGGGTGGGACATCATCCATTGCTAATGCTCAGGGCCTCCACCCACCATGGTGTGGGAGCACAGTGGGCGATGCAGGGTCCCGGTAAGAGGCACAACATTGCCAAGGGGCTGGCAGGGGCTCCCTAGCTCTGCAGGAGCAGCATGAGGGGCTGGCAGTGCCCCCCACTCTGCGATGGGGACAGGCAGCCCTGTCCGAGCTCTCAGGTATGGGGAGATGCTGCACAGGTTCCCAGCACTGGCCCTGCCTGCCGATGCTGAGGTGCAGCAGGATGTGGCCAGATACCTTTGCCGCTCTGGTGCCTGGCTGCCACAGAGTTCCCTGTGCAGCCAGGAAAACTTTGGGCTCGACTGGATGCCAAGTTTGCTCCTGTCCTGTGGCCATCGCTTACAGAGAAGATCGATGCGCCAGGAGCAAGGGGCTGCTCCTCACCCCCTGCATGCCCGCGGGACAGTCCCCCCTCCCTTAGGCCCAGCCAGTCCCCTACCATTTCTCCCACTGATCTTCCAGCCAGCTCTCCTCCTCGGTGCTTGACTCCATTTTCAAAGGCAGCTGCATTGAGGAGGACCCCCCCTTCACTGGGGGACACACTCCTACCCAAAAAAAAACCCCAGGCCTGCTGTGAGGAGGAGTGAGGGAGATGACAGCTGAGCCCTGGGTGCCCAGTGCCTCTCTGCCTGCCCCGTCGCAGTCTGTGGCTGCCAGCGCTGCTCTGTAAGCTCACTGCGCAACCTGGGGAAGCTCATTAAAAATAGATGGAATCAGCTGTCCTGGAGGGGGAAAAAAAAAATAACCTCCCCAGCTGAGCCAGCGCCAAGTCCCTGCACTCTGCTGGGGATGCTGACTGCCTCTGCCTGCCAGCCAGCCAGCCTGGCTCCTGCTCCTGCTCCAGCACCCACTCCCCAGCACCCACAATGGGCACAGGGGATCTGCTTACCCTGTCACAGACACCCCCAACACCCGCCTCCTCCTGCCCTTGCAGCATTGCTGCCCCACACAGCAACGAGAGACAGGAGTGTTTGTCTGGCTTCTCAACAGGTAGAGTGAGGCCACTCATGGATGCAAAGGCCAGAACGTTTCCAGCACAGTGGGACCAGCGTCATGGACAGCTGCACTTCCAAGCTGAGGGAAGCAAGAGGAGCACCTTCGCTGAGGGGCAAACCCAGCCACAGCAGAGCAGTGCTGACAGCACTGTTCCTTCCCTGTCTGCCCCCATCTAACCCCCAGACCCACTCCTGCCTCAGGCAGAACCATCCCTGAGCTTTCCCAGCCTCTAACCCACATTGAGAGCCAGTGAAATACCTGGTGAGCTGCTCTGACAGCTCCCAACTCTCTTCTGCTGCTGAAGGATATAGGGGTTATAAGTGTGTAAGACCCTTCCAAAAGAGTTATGGTTTATTCCACTTAAGAAAGCTTTCCTGCCCAGAAAGAGGCATCTTTCTCAGAAACAGTTTTACATGTTTCTCCTCCGGCATTCCAGAGAAGCTCACTCCCCGGGTAGAAGAGAAGTTCTTGCAGACAAGTCTGAAGGCCCCACAGTGTGGGGGCCAGGGATGATAAAAGCCCAAGAAGAAGAGGAGGTGTATTTTCCTTAGGCCCTGTGCAGTTTGTACCGAGATGTTGTGTTCTTGACTTTTGGAAATAAATTCTCTTAAATCCTGCCTGGTGTTCTGGGGGTACCTGCGTGCATTTAACCCTTACAGGGGTCTTTCCCAGGAGGGGCTGTCAGGTGTTGCTGCCAAACTGTTGACACAGTGGCCTCAGATAATTTTCCATCACCTCCACACCTCTCAGACCCACTTGCTGCCCAGCAGCATGTTGCAGACCATACTTTTTTGGAAAGCTGTTCACTCCTTGCCCCATCAAGATGGAGTCAGAGCTCTAGGAGAGGCACCCACTGTGATTTTGAGATCTGGATAGGGCACACCCTCCCCACCGGCTACAAATACCCCACTCTGACCCATAGCAGGGAGGCACCCCACTGCCACCCATCACAGCACTGCTCTCCTGCCTCTCACCGCCACCCACTCCAGAAGCTTCAAGTGATGGGTGCATCTCCCACCAGCTGCTTGGGACTTGGCTTCACTCCTGGCCAGATTAAGGGGAGTGATGTCCACAGGAGCCCAGCTCACAGGGTGGCCTGGAGTGCTCTGCTGAGCTAACTTATTGCTAGCTCTTTCCCCACCAGTGCCATGCCACTGGTGAATGTCACTCCTGATACTGTGTTCATTGTCTCTCAGCCCCACAGGAACAGCACCCATGACTCCATCTTCCCTATCAGCTTTGCCTGGAGGCACCTCATCTGCTTGAAATCTCATCACTTAATGCAATGAACAAAGAAATCTCTTATCTCTGTATTACTTTCACCCCTTGCTCCTCTCACATGGGTGCTCTGGGACTTCCTAGGAGATACAAGGAAGGCTCTCCGTTACCCGCCCCTCCTCCCTGTGCTGGAAATACCCCTGCCTTTCTCTTTTGCTTCTCAAAGAGGCTAAAAATACCAGCAAAATGAAACAGCTCTGACTCCTCAGCTCCATCACTGGTAGTAAAATTCTGAGCAGGACCCACATGCGTATTTTGGCCAACTTCTGTCACCAGCGGCCATAGAATCACAGGTATATGGGAGGTTATCCCCATCTATGGGGGTGGAAGAGCCTTGCCCCTGCAGAGGTTATGGGTGCTTTCCTGAAGTATGTGCTGAGAGGATGGAGCCCTGCTGTATGCATGAGAACTGATAAATTCAGGATACCTGGGAACTGTGAGCGAGAGTGCACACATGGGTGCATGAGCAGAGGCAAGCGTTACCTGCCCATGGCAGGAGCAGCTTGATCATAGTGCTAGTAACAGCCTTATAATCAAGCCTGGCTGCTGTGCCTCCCTTGACTCTGTGCCTCAACAGGGAAAAGAGGACTTAGAATATTGCCTCCCCACCCCATTGCTGCTGCATGGGATTTCTCACATGGGGATGGCCAGGGCAACATGACATGATGGAGCTGGGGGCTCCAAAAAGCCTGGCTGCCTGTGCTTTGCTCTGATAGTCTGCTATCAGGCAGCACTGTGTGGAAGTCCTGTAACCAGCACCAATGGGAAAAATAGTATTATCCTACTTTTGGATGGCCCCGTGTTTTTTCTTCCATCACAAGAACCACAGAGACTCTTATTCAAACCAAGGAAAGGCACCTCTCTCTCTCCATCAGGGGAAGGCAGCCCTTTTGTCTCCCCTCACAAGACAACAGGTAGGCCCCTTCTGATGCCCAGCTCATTCATTGTCCCCAAACAGGCTCTTCTGACAGCTCCAGATGAGCATGTCCAACACATAAAACAAACCATAGTGCTAGGATTGATTTTTGCCTCAGCCTGAAGGTACTTCTTTGAAATCCCAAGGAAATGAACTTCCCCTAGAGACCTCCCTTCCAAAGGGCTATGATTTCCCACAGGGCTCCCTGAGGAGTGGGGTAGTTCCCACTCTCTCCTGACCTATGCAAATAACTCCCTAAGGGCTTCTTTCCCCAGGAGCCTTCCTATCCAGCAGCTAAGTGGATGCCCTTTTCTTTTATCAGGGAAACCTAAAGAAGACAGAGGAGATCAGTCCCTGACCCCTTCCAGCTACATCAGAGCCACACTCTTGGAGGCAGTGGGGCAGGCAGCATTGTGAGCACTGTGGGGCCCTGCATCCAGCTGCACCCCACTTGTGCAAGTCGTCCCTGCCCCTCTTATGCTGGGTAGAGGGACCCCCAACCCCAGAGAGCCTCCAGAGCTCCTCACAGGAAAGCCTGGCCCAAAGCACTGGCAAAGCTTCATGGCAGGGTGAGGAGCTGCAAACTGGTGTCCTAGAGAAAGACATTGAGAAGCTCCAATGGACATAGCCCCCACTGCAAGGCTTTGTGAGGCTTAAGGACAGCAAGGAGGCTGGATAAGAATAACTTCTTTTTGCAGCCTTCTAAAATGGTGTTGTTCTTGTCACAGTGAGTGGCCCCCTCTGGAGGTCTTCCTGGCTAAAGGAGAGCTCACCTCACTATCCTTCTCCTCCCAATTCTTCTCAGATAACACCAAACAATCCCTGTCAATGAAGACCTGCCAGACCACCATGCCTCTCCTCTTCAGAGCTTCAGGTCATCCTTGCTGGCCAGGATCAAATCCTCTCTCAGTTCAAGCCAACTGATCACCTAATGCTTGTGCCAGTATGTCACCACTCAGGGAACTGAGAGAGCAGGTGTAGGTACCAGAGGACAGAAATCTGAAACACCTTGTCCTGCAGGCAGCAAGCAGGGGTAGAGGGCAGGGCTCACTCAAGACCTCACTGCCAGCCACAGACTGGGCCTTCACCCTCAGTCGCACTCATTGTTTCTGGGTCCAGCTAATCTAGGGGGGACAGCCCCTCACTGAGCCCTGCTGCAGGGATGCAGGACCTGGGACAGGCACAACCCAAGCTGTGACATGTAAATGTTTCACTAGCATGGCTCCCTTCTCACATGACGCTCCCTGCCACAACATCGCCTCTAAACTGCCAGACCTTGCCCCAGGCTCAGAGACATCGCCGCATCTTCTTCCACTTCAAGTCTCACACCCTGAGCTCTGTGCCCAGAGAAGATTTCGCACTCCTGCCTTGATTCCCCATTTTTCCACTCAGGTGCACAGCCTCCTTCACGGAGGTCAATTCTTCCTTAGGGCAGGCTGGCAGCACACTGGGCTCCTTTTTCAAAGGTCTGAGGCACAGCAAGTAGCAGCACCTTGTTCTCCCTCCCAGGGCATCGCTGGTTGCTGGAGAGTGGGAGGGTGCCCAGGGTACAGCCAGTACATCCAGGACAGTGCCAGGTAGTAGGTCCAGTACAGCTTGGCAGCTCAGCCTCCAGCCCCCAGCTCAGTGTCCAAGCCCCTTCTCCATGGTGGATGTTTCCAGAGGCAGCATTTAATAGCTGGGTTTGCAGGGTATACCAGACATATTGCAACAGCTCTCGCAGGCAGCACTGCAATAGGAGGCAGCTGCCAAAGCCCCGGAGCCATTAGTAAGGGGGGTCTGGGAGCAGAGCCCTGTAAGGGTAAATTGCCTGAAAACCACCATAGCTCATCTGCACCTGCCTGCTTCCTCGCAGGGCCCTAGCTTTAGGGGCTGGGCCTGCCAGAGGTAGGCATGAGTTTAGCTGTGGCCCTAAGTGTGGACCAGTCTCTCCTTTCCTTCCCAGAATCTCAGCCCACAAAGCTGCCAGTACCAGTCTCCCCTTCTCAGCAGGCTCCCTGACAGCTCGCCCACAGCACCCCTGGGTGGCAGAGGCAAGCAGAGAGCAATGGCTGACGATGGCATGGCTGTCAGGAGCAGAGAGCCTCCCCCGATGGCAAGCGAACAACATCGGGCACTGCACCTGCAGACAGAGGCAGAGCTCCCTCACCCGCCCAGCACATCCCTGCCCCTGAGCTGCCCTCAGAAGGCAGCAGAGGCTTGAAAGCCCCCAGCCATCCCTGGCCTGGCCCATGCCATTGGAAGTCCCCGTGAGGAGCCTCGTTGGGTTTCAGAGGAGACAAAGCCCCCTGCATCCCAAATCGATGGGAACACTTGGTATTACTAAGAGGATCAATTCTGGCACTCTCCCACCGTCTCACTTGGAGTTCCTGTTTCACAGGGGTGGGAAGGAAGCAGGAGCATCTGGGATTTCCAGGAAAGGGCTAGAAAACGGCTTTCCTAGGGGTGGGGAGAGAGATGAAGAGGTATTTGAAGAGAAGATAGGTAAGGAGGCCGGGGGATGGAGTGTGGAGGGGACACGAGGCCAAGCAGGGGGCTGAGGAGCTGCAGTGGTGCATGTATGGGGTGAGGGCCGACATGGCTTAGGTGGGTGGGCTAAGCAGCCATGGAGGTGCTGGGGTGATGTCTGCGGTGGGGGTTCACCGGTGGCTGGGGTGGGGAAAAGAAGGGATGGTTGGGGTGGGGGGTCGAGGGGATGCTCGGGGAGGGGGTAGAAGCACTGGAGGAGGCGGGGGCCCGGCGCGGCGATGCGGGCGGGGGGGCTGCAGCAGATGGGGAGCGCTGGCCCGAGCAGGGGGCAGGGACAGCTCGCGGGGGTCTGGGGTGGGGAGGGTGGCCAGTACCTGAAATTGGGGGGCGAGGCGAGGTGCAGCCCCAGGAAGGGGGAGGAGGCGGGCGGGGATGCGGCTCCTTTCTCTCGCTCCGCCATTCTGTGGCTCTCTCCATGCAGGCGGAGGGCGGGCAAGAGGGAGGGAGGCAGGGAAGGAGGCAGGGAAGGAGGGATGGAGGGAGGGGGATGCTGGTGGTGCCGGCGGGGAGGGACATACCTGCCGCCGGGGCGGAGGGAGAGGAGGGTGCGGCCCGGAGGCTCCATCCTGCGGCCCCCGGCGGCAGCTGCAGGACAGATGCGGCACAGCTGGAAGGGACACCTCGCACTCCCACCCGAGCCGCTCCGCCCGGGCCTTGGGAAACGCCGGCCCCGGCGGGGCAGATGTGCCTGCAGCTGGACCAGCCCCGAAGGATGTACCCGCAGCTGGAAGCAGCGCCCCCACGGACAGATACGCCACAGGTGGTGGCGGCAGCCTCAGAGCCCCCCGGTGAGGGAGGCAGCCGGGGTCTCCCCCAGGCCTGGAGAAGCAACCTCAGGAGCAGGGCGACTGACCGAGCGGACAGGGAGCAGCCCAGGGTGAGGAGCTGGACACAGAGGACCACTTGCAAGGGGCTCCTCATCAGCGGGGACACGTCCGGAGGCAGTAGAAGCAGCTTCTAAAACCAGGCTGTGCTTACCTGCCCATGGCAGGTTTGCAGTACCCGGGTAGTAACAGGTCTGGCAGCCCCAGCACAAATCCTGTCCCTGTTGAATCTAGCCAGGGTTGCAAGCACCGCCAAGGGAATTAAAAAAGCAGCATACACACGCTTTCCACAGGCACAAGGAGGGGAAAAAAATGCAACTTGAGGTTGCAAGTCTCTCTTCAGAAGTGGCAGACCCACTCTGCTGTGTCCCAGGGAGCATCTAATCTTGAGTGAGTGCTCATTGCTTCTACCCTTCCTCACCAGCCTGAGCAAGTTTCTCTCTCCTGCCTCTCCTCCCCATGCATTGCAGGCTACCGCAGAAAACCTTCCAAGTTGTGCTATGCACAGAAGGGGACAGCATCAGTTTTTTAAGTCCCAAGGTTACTTCTGTACCTGAACAGAACTCTTCCTGTTCTCTGCATGCCCACTCTGCTCCCATTTACTGTCTGTGACAGTCCTGGATGGCATGGGTGCCACTCCTTTAGCAGTTCAAACTTTAAAGATACAGCCAGTCCCCTCAGTGTTTCTCAAACCACAGAGCTGATTGCGATTCAGACAATGGTATTAGTTCTTGGCCAAGACCCAGGATGTCAGCTGCTTCTCCAGAGAAGAACAAGCAGAGCCCTCCGAGGCATACAGTCCTGCTCTCTCTCTCAGGAATCTTGGTCTCCTGCCAAACTGGAAAGAGATGTTACTCCTGGGCCAGTGTGGAGACAAATACACGCCTACAGGATCACCATGCGCAGGTACCCCTGGGGCAGCCTCCTGAGGGGTGTCCCCTTCACCATTTGCATGCACAGACTGGTGCTGGACCCAAGAGACTCACCAGCATTCATTCAGGGAGTTTCAGGGGACCGTTGACATTGCTCCATCTCAAAGCATAAACCCTACCTACCAAAATGATTCTTCTGCAGCATGACTGTCATTTGGCCTCTGACCTGGGGCAGAAGGTAAGGGCCTTGTCCCACAGCCAGATCACCACCAGCATATCTCACCTTCTTGGACACCAAGCACCAAAAGCTCACCCCTTAGGTCACCAGGCCTTTCATCCCAGCCCTGGCTCAGGCTGGGCTGGCAGGAGACCCACTTTGGCCTTTCTGGCTGCACTACTGTTGGGTCATATCTGTTCCTTAGATGCACAATAGAGCCCAAGGCCCCTGGGAGACTCCATGCACATCTGCAAAATAAGAGACTATGCTTCCATCCTAGCCGGCATCTCTGACCACAAGGCATCTGCTGACTTTTTTTGTTGCTTTCAATTTGTCCAACTGACCATCAGGTTCACTTCAGGCCAACTTTTGTAAGCCCTAAATGAAACCTGAGGAAAGGTTATGTGCTGAGAGAAGTTTTCCTGCTCCTCTCCTCCAGCTGAACCATCTGATCCCCTACTAGATGCAGCTGTGATACCAGACCAGCACTCTACTCTTTTGATCAGTCATCCTTCTTATTGCTCTTTCTCCCTCTGTCACAATGATCACATCTCTTGACTCCCATCTCTTCATATCCAGGTGTGTTTTCTACTTTCAGACCTTTCAGCCAGTCACTCCTGAAGCCACTCCAGCTCCTTCCTTGTGCAGACAGAAGACACATGGGGGAAGGACATTTTCTCGAGCACCAGCACATGGAGCAGGTAGTCAGTCTCTGCTAGAAATCCATGGTTAGCTATTTTCAACCCTGAAGAACATCACTGTCATTCCTTTGACAGGGAAAACAGATATTCTGGCCAGCAAAGAGAAGGAGCCTCAAACCCAGCCTCTCCAGGTTTAATTTATATTATTACACTCTGCATAGAGAAAGCTGGACTGAGTCTGCTGTCATCCTGGCTCCTCATCTTCTAAGATGTAGGCTGCTGTTTTCAAAAAGGTTTTTGTCATGAGCAGGCCACTCCAAGCACTGAAGTATTATTTTTTCAAGACCACAAGGTCCTCAATGAAAATGAGAACAATTCAGCAATACCATGAGCCTTGACTGCACACCCCCTCAGTTAACCAATGCACTGTACACATTGCCCACCTTGTAGACCAGACATGCTCCAGTAACTCCTGTTGAGAGGTATTAGTTGTTTAGCTTGAGTAAAAGAGCATGTGAGGGGCAGGTGCATGAGTCATAAGGATATAATTGTCCAAGTATTTCTTTGTTTGGGATACCTCCTCGCAGGCACCCAGCTCGAATTGACGTGCTGCTGTACCATTGCATTAAATTATTTATAAATCTGACACCTGACACTCTGCTACAGGAAATGGAAGTTTGAGCCTCAAGGAGGAATTGGCCTGAGAATGGGGTGTGTGTGCGCATTAGCAAGGGGTCCAAAAGTGCACCTGTCAGCTCACCGGAGCTGCCTGCTGCAAAGGCCCCTGGTACGAGTAGTTAAAAGCCTCAGGTGGTACCTGTGCGATTCCTCAAATGGTGTGAGAATGCTCAGGCAGCAGCTTCTCCAGTAGCACTCTGTGAAACACTCTAATCTGCATCTTCTAACATGTTTTTTGTTTCAAACTAGCTAAGCAAATGAGATACCAAATTTTAAATGCTTATTTACACAGAATTAAAACTGTGTTTTGCTTTGGTTAGCTTGTTTGCAATATTTGGTTAGCTTGTTTGCAATAGCTGGTGTTCAGACTGGTGCTATCTGAACATGCCCAACTGTGAGGCACAGGTACTGCTGTCCTACATCAGCCCCACTGCTGAACGTGGACAGGGAACTGCATGGTTACATGCACTTCCAGAATCTTGTTAGGTAATAGGAAAGAAATGTACCTCATTTAATTCTCCCAAGATGAAGAAAGCTTCCAGTAACTGGCTATACACAGGAGCACTGAGGATGGCATAACACACAAGAACTTGACATCAGCTGCATCCTAGCTAGTTACTAGACTACCAAGTCTGATGTACTTAATATCAGTTCATGACTTAGCTGGAGAACTGCAACAGCCAAGGCTCAGTCACTGAAGGAGGCCCATCTTGAATAACATTCATAGCTCTATAGGACTCCTCTGCCCCAGTGCCCAACCTCAGTTGAAAAGAGCCTTCACGCCACCCCGGGGAGCATTCCAAAAGCCACTACCCTCAGAGCATCAAAAGGCAACTGCTCCCTCTACTCAAGGAAAGAGCTCACAGTATGCCTGCGTTAGGAGTGCCTACGTCAGGTCACATATTGCCACCTAGCCCTGAGACACAGGAAACAGTCATTATCCCAGGAAACAAAGTGCCGCCAATCTGGCATCCATTTCATGCTGCTTCCTTTGTGTCAGCCTCCAGCAGCCCTCTGCTGCTTCCTGAAACAAAGATCTTCACTAACGCTTTTTCTTTTTCCATGAATTGGTCGAGTTCTTTTGAACTCAGCAAGCTGTTAGCACCCATAACTAAGGAAGAACTTGCCACAAAAACTAAGGAAGGTGCAGCCTTGCTCATTCTACCATCTTGTACTTTAACCAAACATGTCCAGTTCTAAATATTACTGAAAACAGTGAACAATCATCCCCTACTCATCACAGTTTTACCCACCTTTATCATTTCAGCTGGGAAAAGATGCCAGAGTGGATGAATCCGCGCCTACATAACAGGTTGCTTGCAGTTAGTTTTTCCCTTATCTTTGGCTGGCCTGGTGTGTCTGTGTCCTTCCCAGTGCTACTATCCAAGGTGCAGCTCTTCCAAATGCCACCATCCATATTCCAGGTGCTGACAGAAACCTTGCAAATGTGATTTCCTCCTCCCCGACAAAGAGATCACTTAGGAGATGTGGCCTCCCCTTCCACTGACTCCTTACCCCACAGATCCAGCCCCAAAAATGCCACTTACTAAGCGAAATAATTTGGATAACAGGAAAGAGGGGGTTAAAGACATTTATAAAAAGTTGTATTTACAGACCATTGCCTAAGCAAGAAACTCTCCAAATGACAAAAGTCACAACTTCTGTAACCTAAGTGTACAAAGTTCATGTCTTTCCCCTTTCTTCTCTCTGCAGCAGAAGATGGGGGTGGGGGAGTATCTCTTTTTCTTTATACCTTTCTACCCCCAAGACAGTAGGAGTAATATCTGGGTCAGACTGAAAGGGACAAAACCTGCAGATGACAGGGCTATCCACCAGGCAGGCTGTGAATAGTAGTCTAGAAGAAAGTAAGGTTAGGAAGAGTGACTCTTTGTTTACTTGTTCAGTCTGCCCAATGGATTCCCTTGGGAAAAAGAATACAGAGTCAATGCCTTAGGGAGTGGGAAGGAAAGGTTATTGAGCTATTCAGTAAATTTACTCACACATTCAATTCAACCATTTCAGGTTTCTCAGACACATTTGAGTCAGTTTCAATTCACAGCCCTATTGCTCTGGGTTCAAACATGGGCTTCAAAACTGAATCTGATTATCCCAGTCAGAATGGGAGACAACTCCTATACTCCCCAAGCTGGTAGTTGCATAAGCTCACATATAGCCCCACACTATCTGTGCCAGGCACGGATGAAAGGTTTTGGACAGCAAATGAAAACTGTGCCAACAGCAGCCCATTGCACAGGACTAGCTACTCAGCCTAATCCCTCTTGAAAACAGCCACAAGAGAGAATCTTCTGCAGTACTACCCTCCCTTGTGCTTTTGGTGACAGGCAGAGGTGCTCTGCCAGCACTGTGCTGGAGTGACACGTAAGAGGACTGGGCAAGGAGTGTATGGTTAAGAGCCAGGACAGCTACACAGTCGTTCCACTAGGCTACAAAGCACCAGCGTGAATGCAAATGGCAAGGAGGAGCAGCGTGCAGGGCAAGAGGTACAGGAGTATACTGCGTAGAAACTCAAAACACAGATGCCAATACAGAAAAGAGCAAACAGAATGGGCACACAGAATGGACACTGGACTCTGACTTGAGGAAGACTCACTTCAAGGAGCTGATGTGTAATACATCCTCTATCAGTATGAGGCACTCCACAGTCTACACACCAGACATAGGTCACTTCATTTGAGAGAGTACTCATTCAGGGAAGGAAATGCTGTAGAGTGCTGGGCTCAGGCGTAGCTCCCTTATTATTTGGACCACACCTAATCTGAGACACTGCTTTGTTCATATCAAGGCATGATCTTATTCTCTGCAGAATTCCTTTCCTCTCAGAGTGCCTCTTCCCCAGATGTCAAACACCTCTGAAGCTGCCTATTCCAGGCAACAGCACTATGGCTCACCTTGCAGCAGCAAGGTTCTTTTGCAGGAAAGTTTTAAGTGCCTTTTAAGTGTAAGTTTGTATCTGTTCCTGTGCTACAGTTAACCTTCATTTTGTTTCCATCCTATAGAAGCACTACCTTGATTTACTCAGAAAGCATTCTGATGGCAGCGTAGCCTAACCAAAGAAATACCAGGTTTTCCTTGTTCTCTCGTAGGATGGGTACTCTATTTTTGACATTGTAGCAGTTTCCTTCTCAACACCTACTATAATTTGAATTAATCCGCACACATCACTGCCTAGTAGTATTGATGAGAATGAATGTTCACTATTTGTGAGACACGCAGATGCTGATTCCTACATCGATGCATCAAGTCGCATGCACTGAGCCACTGTCAGAAAATAAAGATACACCTACGAGTGACCAAGTTGACAGAAGGCTCTTGCTCCCTTAAATGTGGGCAGATTTGGGGCATGGCTGAGAAAAGACATATTTGGCTCTTTGGAGGTCAGAAAGCCAAATATTCCCAAGCATAAGTAATGCAGTGCCCTTCTGCGGCAGCTACTGGAATTACACAGTTCTATGAGACCCCAGATTTTCTGTTGCAGATCACAAGTTCCAGTCCCTCTGTGGCAGCAGTCCTACTCTTCTGGTCACCTCTTCAGCACTCTCCCTCTTCACTGGTAGGGTGCTCGTCGTTGGCTGTAGGAGAAAGCAGAAGAGACAATTTGCCTTGACCTCCTCTCTCATACTGAAAAATTATCAAAACATGTGACCAGCTCTTTCCCTCCTGGTATCTGGAGCATTGGAGGCAGATGACTGAACCTGATTGTTCCCTTCCTCTAGCCCATACCCTAACCACATGGGCAAACCTGGCTGCAAACCCACTCTGTGGAAGGAGAAGTAGCTTCACCAGAGCAAACCCACAACAGTGCTCCATGCCTGCTCCAGCAGCAGGGCACCGCTCTCCGCTGGACAACTGAGCTAACAGCTTATCATGCAAAACAACCAGTGGGCAGGCCACTGCCAAATTATAGGGTTATGGAAATACAGTTAGGAGCCACATCCCTCCACAAGAAGTCCACTTTGTTCATTACAATGCAGTAAGTAAATAAGATTGAGCCTTGTTAGCTTCCAGAACCAGGTAGTTTAAGCCAGATCACACTAGGAACTACTCACAGTCATAAACTCTTGCCAGGGATCTCTGAAGCAGGGAGACCTGTCACTTTAGCTCGTTTGTACAGTTCTTCAGTGCATGGCTCTTCTGCTCCCTCATGTTTGCGTTTTGGAGAAGCTTGGTCTGCTTGCGACAGCCTCACCACTGCAGAGGAAGAAGAGTCATTGCAACAGTTCCCCTGCCTTTAGGTGGCCTCACACATACACCCTGGCCTAATCTGCCACAGGGCTGGGAGAAAGAAGACTGTGCAGTCCACAAACACAGAGATGTGTTGCCATAGGCTCCCTGGAAACTTTTAAAAAAATGCTTTGTTAAAAGCAGAATGAAGTCCCCCAGAACAAACATAAAAGCATCCTTCTTTGACAGAGGACAGCTTAATTTTACCTGATTAGCCCTACAGTGATCTGCACTTCTCCCTTAAGTGGCTGCATATGATCCCATATAGGCAGTAAAAGAGTAACTTTAATGAACTCTTATTCTTCAGCCCTTTTAGAAATGAAGGCTCACTGGGGACTTCTGAAGAAAGTTGAAAGGAATGTGAATGTGATCTATATTTTCCTAGCAATACATCCTCTTCCTATTAGAAAACAATCATCTTCTCCTGCCTATAATTTTTAAGTCAACAGGAAGCTCAAAAGCACACAAATAACTCCAACTCACCTGTACTGGTGCTGCAGCCCTGCCCTGAAGCCGTGTCTGTGACCGGGCCACTAAGATCTTCCACACATGAAGGGACTGATGCCAGTAAACCTAGAAAACAGCAAGAGGATATTATATTAAGAAACAAAACACACCTGGGGTGGGACAAGCCTTTCACATGGGAACACTCTAGTGATCACCAAACAGCACATCCATATCCCAAAGCAGGAGTTCAGAGCTGCGCTCACCCAGTGCTGACCACAGACACATCCTGTGATCCAGCAGCATATTTATTTAGGATGCACTGCCTAGGTTTTCTTCCAAAGTGAAGAATGGACCACTGGTTGTATATGGATGGTGACTTGCTATCAGCAGCTCTCAAAACTAATCAAACTCTACTCCTCTTAGCTGTCCAGCAGCTCAATGGAGCTCTCCCTGGAAACCAATTGAGCAGATTTGGCAGGGACTGCTTTCTCTTGCAAGGACTGGCCAGAGAGACAAGTGCTATCTATTTTAAATCATGACCTTTCCTCCCAGCATTTTATCTCATATTAGACACAAACTTTTGCAATTGTTGGTACTTACAGAGGCCCCGATAGCGTGACAACTGCTGGTAGATCTGCTTCATGCGCTCAATGTTCAGTCGGCTGGTCTCTGCGTGGTTCACCATGGGTTTGGGGTAGTCCACCCCAATGATGCACTTGGCTGCCTTCTGCACAGACTCTGGAGCATTCCATGGTTCATAGATGTAGCGTGAGGGGAAACCTTTTAGTTTGGGCAGATACCTCCTGCAACACAAGTAAAAAGCAAGGTAGCACACACAATGCACAGAAAGCATCATGCACCTGTCAGCCACTGATTGACTTGGGCTCACAGATCCAGCAACAAGGAAGCTGCAGTCATATCACTTACTTAACATAGTCACCACTGGGGTCTGTGCGACGTCCAAAGCCCACAGGGCAGTAACAGTGGAAGAACTGTTGGAAGAATGCGCTGCACGAAAGCCACATCCAGCTGCCTGCGTTTACACTGAAATCTGCATCCAGTAATAGTTCATCAAATACCTGCAGCAAGTGGAGGAAAAGGCACTGAGACCTTCCCCAGACAGGACTTTGTGGCAGTAGGACCCAAGATGCTATTTCAAATGGCAGGCACTGAGCTATGAGAACAGAGCAGCAGCAAAGAGGTGATCTGCTGGCTGAAGGCAGTTGGCTGGTCAATATATCTCACTTCCTGACACTTTCACATACGGAGGCATGGTCTGCTCACACTGATAAAGTGCTGGCTTATCTCTCATGCAGCTACAGACTAAATCACTACCTAATGCTGCAGCAAGCTTTAGGTATTGATCCTAGCCTGGCAGGCATAACAAGTGCAAAGCACCAACCGTGGGAAGGAGAGGATGCTGCACAGAAGAACGTGCACCAAAGCAAGATGGAAGAACCCCTCTGAAAGTCCCAGAGCACACCATTACCAAGAGGCAGAAAGGTTTCAGCAATAACTCACTCACATCCATGCACAGATGCTGCACCTTAAGCAGCACTTTCAATTATGCTCTGGTTTGTCAGCTTCATGACTAGATACTCCTGCCTCCACTTTTTATGTAGGGCAGTATGTACACTTGGGTAGGTTTCAAGATGTCTGTCCCTTCAGATGGCCCAAGAGGAGGGTCTTTTACCTCTTTCCTTGAGAGACTCTAGACTCAGATTTCACAGTCATGGAGCGTTCCCTGACCGGCACGGTGATGGATTACACAATGAGGAAAAAGGTCCGGTTAAAAAGTGGCATTAAACTTGCAAAGAAAACAGATGGACTGAGAGAATTTTTACCAAAAAAAAAACCCCAAAAAACCAAAAAAGCCCCCAAAACCCTAGTCCATATTTACCAGTGGGTCCCACATACATTTAGTTATGGTTACTCAAGGTTTGTGATACTGTCAGAACCTTACAGTAGAAGGCAGAAAGAAGTCAGGCTGTTGGCTGGCCAAGAGCCTGCTAGCAAATCCTCTCTTCCATGCACCTTTTACACATGAAGCAAAAGCCATACCTGTGTGCCCATCCTTGCAGCGAACGCCAGGGAGATTTTGTTTTCCTTTTGGCCTCCTGCAAATATCTGAAAATGCCAGGACTCACCCTGACTCCTGACTCCCAGCTGATCCAGAGGTCACCCCTGGTCAGGAAGCAGGCCACCGCGTGCCTAGCCAGATGATGGATCCATCCTTCTTGTCTCAGTTGGGTCATGATTGCATCTATCCAAGGGAAGCCTGTCTTGCCCTCTGCCCACTTTGCCAAGGCTTCAGGGTTCCTGTCCCAGGGAATTTGTATGCAGATGGGATTCCCTTCCATGCGATCAAACTTCGGGTTGTTGGTGGCTGCTGTGTAGAAAAACTCCCTCCACAGAAGCTGTCCGTACAGAGAGAGGGGGGGTGTGCTGTTCCGCTTCACCTGTGGAGGAGGGAACAAGGATATTCACAAGCACAGGAGGACTGGCTTCATGCAGCTGAGCCATAAGCCACCTAAGCATTTATACGCATTTCCCAAGTCAGTTGCCGACCACTGCAATAAAGGAGCACTAGATCACCCCTTACCAGAACCCCGAGGTGGTTAAGTCAGAGCACTGTTTTTGGTTCACTCAGTACACAGACAAGTGACCGGAATTACGCAAAACTAACACTAAAAGGCTCTACGTGGCTTGTAACGCAGAAGTCCAGACTGAAGAACCAGGTACCAGCAGATTTAAGGTTTGCTTGAGTATTTACAGGAGAATCTCTTTTTCTCACCCAAGAGCCTCTTCTGTAATAGCAACAAGCTCAGCCCAACAGTCAAACATGAGGGAGGCAACTGGAACTTTTGTACCTGTTCTGGCACTGTCTGGGAACCAGCATCATGCTACATACATGCTCAAACCCAGCCTGTTCTCCACGTCTCTTTTGTCTTACCTTCTTATACAGCTCCCAGAGACGATAGTAAAACAAGCGGCAGGACAAGCAGCCAAAACGCAGGTAGGGACTGAGTCCTGTAGGGCTGGCCAGCAATGAATTGGCGTTCATCCTTGGTCTTTCGTAATTTGCAACCCATGCCTAGATAGATTCAGGAGAAATCAGCCAAAACCCCCATGTCTTTGTGGGACATTGTTAAGGGCAGGCCTCTGTGCAGGTGGTGAGATCACTCAGGTCTGACAGCACAGTCTCTTCTATTCACTTCCAATCACTGCTGGGAGAGATCTCTAGTGGGCAATCCCAACCCCCATGCCCCATTCAAGAAATGCACACCCTTTCCTCCAGGATTTAAACCAGTTAGTTATTTTGGCAAAGAAAAGGATTAAATTAGCTTTGCATGTAGGAGTTAATAACCCTGGCAGTTCCTAGGGATACAAGATAATACAACTGTTTATGTCGAGGTATATCTATCTCATTTCACACACTAAAGAAGAAAATTGGGGAAATTCCGACCTTTTTGTGGAGCATTATGTTGAAAGTTTAGTCCCCCTTCAGCGCAACTATCTATGCTTTGATTTTCACAACTACCACCAAGCCACCCAGCATTAAAGAAGTACAAACTGGTTAAAACTAAGCCATGCTTCTGCAGCTGGGTCACCTTTCATTACTTTGAAATTGTTTGCCTTATGCATTATAATCAAGAACATATTGAAAAAAATTTGATTATTTCAGCAAGGGGCTCAAGGAATGGCAGTCTGCAAGACAATCTATTAGCAGGCTAAAGGACAAGGGGAAGGCATTCTTTTTTAAGCATGTACTCGTACTAATACCTCAACTAAAGATAAAAAGAGATGGTGTGCAGTGTGTAGCAGGGACTGAACAACTTACAGGAGAGTGTCCAAGTTTGCACTCCTCTAAAGGAAACTGAGAGGTAGAAACAAGGAAAAGAATCCTCTCTGCTTCAAACAGCAGCATTAATGATATACAGTTCTAATTCTTTGGGTCTGAGGAAGCCCAGGAGCTCCCTGCTCCGCACACAAACCAAGATCACAGATGTACTCCAAAAATACCAAACACTCTTTTTCAGAGGCGAATGCTATGACCACTGCTAGGAAGAGCAGGGAACAGAGTAATGGGCAACACTCTACATTTTTCATTTGGAGGCACAGTCTGCAGGAATCGCCACTTAAATAACAGGGGCTACCTTTCTTTCCAAGTGTTTATCCAGGCGTGCCAAAGCTTCTGTCTCTCCTCCTTGCCAAACTGCAGGGGCAAGACCATCTGTAGGAAAGCCTGAGAGAAAGAACTTTGTAAGATTTGAAGCCACGCCTAGACAAAGGGTATAGATATTGGATTAAGCATTAATAACAGCAAGACACTACATATTACAGTTGATTAACGTGGCTTACTCGCTGCTCTAATCCTTGTACAGCAGGCAAATCATGTGGAATATGGGGAGCGCCTGCTCATGACACTGCACTACAAGGGCCTCTCCCTGCAGTACTTCTGGCAGCCTTACTGTGACTTCCCCTGTTGTTCACTGCCAGCAGTCTTTCTGGTGTGTCAGTACTACCCACAGGGCTCTGCTTCAAAGGCCAGAGTAGCTGGCAATGGAACATCTGCTCCACAACTCTGCCTCACAAAATACCTTGCCGTTGACATCTGCAGCTCACTAGATAGCCTGGCTGCTCCTAGTGAGGCTCCTATTCTGATGAAAGCTTGTGCTGGGGAAGGCACTGGATTAGTGCTAGAGAACCGCTGCAATGAGTGAAGCAATAATGCAGTCTCCCTGCACTGCTCTGAGCTGACAGAGGAGTTTCCCCTGGCAGCAAGCAGAGCAGTGTAAGGTTACAGGCAGTTTCACATTAGGCCAGGCAATAAAGCAAGTGGATCAATGCAGGACTGTAGCTCTGAAGATACTCCTGTTGTGAAGCCCCACACTTCTACAACGCCTGTTGAAATTGCACCTTAAGGTACAAAGTGATACTTCCTATATAGCTGGTATGGAGCCTCCAGTCACAGAAAATATCCTGCATTAATCCCTTCTTCCCATGCATTTAGATTCACTTCCCTGTAGGTGTTGCATTCCTTATGCCTCAGCCATTCATTCTGCTTCTTCAAGGAAAACACAGGACCATAAGGCATAGCAGGAGGAGTGAAAGAAGCTTCTCTAATATTTTTTGTCTTGCTAAGCTCCCAAATTGGTGCTGCTTGGCAATAACTGAATGAAATTATCTAAGCCTGTTACATAGTTTACCTCTTCAGGTCTGTTACACAATGTGTCTGAGATGGCAGTAGGAGGAAAGCAGCTGGTGAGGACATGAGATACTGATACAGTGGTTACATGCTCAGTATAGCAGAGAACATAAGGACAGACGCAGAGCACTTCAGAGCAATGCTAAGAGGGATTCTGAGCATCAACAGCAGTGCAAGGGACACCACAAGGTCCAGTACTCACTAAAAACATTAGCCTGCTTCAATGGCTAGGGGTAGCCCATGTTAGGTGAGAACATGTGCCAGCCATCGGAAACAGCTTCAGTAGACTCTGTTTCAGCTGGCAGTTAATCCTTGCCTTCGCTCTTGACACATACCCAGCTCTTCCAGCGATGGGACCCCATAAACATCATCATGGTTTTCCTGGATGTCCACTTTACACGTCTCCATCTGCTGACTTATTACAGTGCTCACTGGCTTCTTTGGGAGCTCCATACGGCTAATGATGGCCTGGAAGCGCTTGTAGGTGAGTGGTGGCTTGTGGCCATTCAGTTCAATTATTCTGGAGATAAAATAAGCATGGTGAGAAAACATAGCCTCACTAACACAGAATACACAAGGAAATGACATATAAACTGTACCCTGCTATCTCTGTTCAGGATAGCCTTTTACTTTGGATACAAAAATCCTTATAGACCTACCTTTCACTTGATGCATTCTTCAAAGGGATACTAAAACCAAACAAACAAGATCCCAAAATACATCAGAAAACAAAACACTGCACATACTTACTCATCTCCATAGGAAAAAACCTCAAAACAGCTCCAGCTGAATTCAGACTTTGCACCATACCTCTCTCCCAGAGCTCCTAATCAGACTCCTGTATGAAATCTCAATTTGATTACTGCCTTTCTGTCTCCCCAAGATGGCAAATCCTGGACCTGCATCTATTCCCCTGACACCTTGTGATATCCTAACCTGATTCTGACCTTACTTCCTCCTTGTCTGACATGGAGGACCTACCCCATTAGTGATCCCTCCTCCACCTATCGCAGATGAGGCAAATCCCAGTTTGCATCATTCTTCTCTCCCTGTGATTAGGGAAATTACCATCCTCCCCCATGCCATAAGGTCACAGCAGCCCCATGTCACACTATTCACCTATGTCAGATCATGCTACAGAAAGAGAAAGTCACGGTTTCTCATTCCTTTACTTCACTAAGCATCCACAGCCTGCTGGGGCCATGCAGTTTAATTTTTCCTGCGACAGAGAGCTTTGAGAAGTCCTCTGGGCAAGGTAAGCTTCCCCAGGCTGAAAGATGCCATTTTTAACCCTTCTCCCGCAGGGAGAGGAAGGAGTTAACAGCAAAGCAGACAGTACAGGGATCACCAGCATTACATAAAGCTGAGGCAGTCAACCTCACAGCTCACACAGGAGCTGAAGCACAGCAGCTTTCCCCACCCATTACAATCAACAGCTTATGCAAGGGGCCAGGCTTAAAGCCGAGTGTTCCGGCGGACGCCATGTGCCGTCCCTTCCCCCGTTGCCGCACGTGTAGCGGGGCGGAGCGACACGCCGGCCGCGGGCGCTCCCGCACGTGTGCGCCGCGGTGACCCCGCAGAGAGACCACACCGAGGGAAGGGGAGCTTCCCCACAGGCAGCACAGTGGCAGAGATTAAAAATGAATCCACCTGTAGTTTCCTTCCGTGTTTCTGCTTTGAAGTTGTAAACACTGGGAGAAGATAAAAGACTCTAACGAACAGGGCATGGAGGGTGGGATGGCTATCGGGATGTGCAAAGAGTACAAAGCACTGTACAGTTTTAGTGCTGGGTTATAAACATGGCCACAGCACTCTGCCCCGTCCTGGCTGGTGTATTTGTTTGTATTTGCCTTGCACCCAACACATCCTGTCCTACATCACTACACCAGAGTGCATCTCCTCTGCTTTCCCATATGCACTTTTTGGCTGTCTCCGTGTAACACCCCAGAGGTGGCAAGAAATAACAGAACTCTCATGAATACTACCCACCACTATCTTCTCTGTGGCTTGCTTTGAGTCCTGGAGCTGCCAAACAGGACTAGCCAAAGATCCCCAGAAAATAAGTGTTGTCACTGGAAGAGAAGTGAAGCATTTCCAGTTACAGCACTCTAAAGAGGCTCACTTGTTTCCATAGGAATTCAGAGCTTGGAAAAGGTGACAAAGCTGCACCGTGTCTGCCCTGAGGTGCTTGAGATTGGGGCAGGGAAGCTACTTCTTTCACAATGCCTCTGTTTTCAGTCCTCTTCCACCGATCTGCTGAGGCTGCAGCTCAATCTGAGATTCAGACCGCCACACCACATCCTAGATCCACAGCTAAAACTTTTGTGGTCAGCTAGCTACTTGGAGCAAATCACTGTGACTAGCGGGATGCCAGTGTCTGTATGTAACATCATCAAGATAGTGAATATGAGTGAAGTTACCTAGTACAGCTCCTGAATTCCTACACAGAGTTACTGGATCTGGGACACAAATCTTCTAAATAGGACTAGGACAAGTTGCACATTTCACTGGCATGATGCACAAAACCTGGACCTCTCACAATACTGCCATGAAAAGCAGTATTGAATATTTGGTATTGCACAATACTGGAATATTATACCATGCATACTCGGTATTGTAGTGCTGTTCAGCCTTCTGTACAAAGATTTGTACAGGAAGCTCCTCAAGCAGGAGGCCTTTCCTTCCTCACACTGTCCTTCTAATCCAGGCCATATAACCTCACAGGACTTTCACCAGTGAGAAGAAAAAGGAGATCCCTCCCCAGGATTTAATACTCCCATTTCATCCATCTCCCCCAGTGCAAACCACAGACAGCATGTGGCAATTTTTTTCTAGTTTTCTTGAAGTAGAACAGAGAAGAGCAGAATCACTGTATTGATCACACAGAACCTAACCTTAGTTAGTGAGCACACGAAATGGCTGTGCTACCAAACTAGCACTATACTGCCCAGCACCACCTGACAGTAGTACCCCGGTACCAGAAGTTATGAAAGTCTTTTTCACTGTCAGTCACACAGTCACACTTTAACTCAAGAAAGCAGGCAACCAAAACCTGAGCAACCACAGTTCCAGCACTGCTATGATTATAAGGTATCCTACAGTCAGTCACCTATGACAGCAGAGTGTCTGCAGACTAGAATGCACACCCTCACAGGTATCTGCTTCTGACTTGCACCTCCACAGAAGTGCCACAGCAGGATGGCTAAAGGGATAGGGAAAACTGCTTGCCTCAGAAACCTGAAACCTCAGCTCACTTACAAATAACAGGGCCAGGTTCTGGCAAGAGACTGAATATACTCCCCCTGCTTCCTTGCATGAGGAAGAGCTGGCTGCCAGCACTCGGCAAGCAGGCTGCTCAACGCACCCCACTACCAATTCACGCGGACCATTTAGTCAGCCTTGCCAGCTTATGCAATTGCTCTGGTCTAATTCCCTGCTCCAGAGAGCTCATGTAGGGCTACGTGTATGTAAGACAAGGGGTATTTCTACAGATTTGAAGAAGATATGGAGATAAGTGACAGATACATCCATCCAACAGATGCTGAACAAAGTACAAACAATTCAACTTCTGCAGACACATACTGAGCAGATGAAAAATGAAGATGTGACCTGATGACAGGCTGGGTATCTGTACTGGGGGAAAACACCTGACACCAGAGTATCATTCAAGATAGGAGAGGATAACAAGATCTGGCAGGCACAAGTTTGACTTGAACTTCTCAGATGGAAATAACCCATCTTTTTACAATAGTGTACTGAACTGCAGAACCACCAAGGTGTGCACGCTTCTCCAGTGCTTGGTTAGGATGTGCTTCTATTAAAACATGTTTAACTAACGTTTCAGCCTTAGGCTAGGGCATTTGAGGAAAAGTTGCTTCTGGATGCATGCTACTAACATACAAGATCACAATGTTCTTTTCTGACCTAAACCACTCCCTCAGAATAACCCAGGCCTGCCCAGGATTATGGAAACCACAGTGCTGACCATCAGTGATCACACTACAAAGGATTTAGATCCTAAGGAAAAAATAGGCAGATCCAGAGAAGAGACAAAACAACCTGTCAGTTGGAAGCTGTCAGACAGAAAAATTGCCAAGTAAAGACTTCGAGCAGGCTAGGATAACATCCAAGAGATTATCTTTTCTGTCTAACTTCTACAACCTGAGCATCGCTAATCTTGACTGGGAATTCCCAGATTTTCTCAGGAGTATTCTCCAGCACTGATATTGAGTTTCTATAGCCCTCTCTTTGTTTTGGGGAGAGCAGGGGAAAGATGCTCTGATAATCACAGAGCTATGCTGGCAGTGCCAACAAGGGGCACATTGCAATCTTCCCACTGGGTACAACTGGTCAAATTCAGAAGTTAACTGCACAGGCTCTTGGTAAATGTTTAAAAGGAGCTGGTGGAGGTGGTCCCAAAGTGCTGCAGCCCTGCCTGTTGCCTCCCTGGCCAGGCACCATCTCAGGGGAGGGCAAGGGGAGAACTGCTGGAATCACATATGTAGCTGTGGAAGATTAGTCTAAATTGCTTAAAACCAGGCTAACAATCTTGTTGGAAATCTGATTAAAGAAAGATGAGAAGTAAAATACTACTACCAGGTACTATTACTGCCAGCTAACTATGCAGGAAAAACATTAGGGTGAGCAGAGGAAGAACACATACTGTGACTTAGAAGATGGTAACACAACTGGAGGGTGATACACTATGAGGCTTCCAGGAGAAATACAGTATCAGAACTGTATTACCATCTGCTGAGAAATCTCAGAGATGCCAAGAAGGAAGAAATGTCAGCATAACTGGAGACTTCAACTGTGTCCACACAGACTGGGTAGCTGCCACACCTCATCAGCTGCCCAAACCCCATTTTCTAGTTGCCATAAAGGACTTCTCCATGGAACAGCTAATGAAGAACCCACAAGGAGAGGCAATTCATTATTTGGTCTTAGGCTGTGCAAAGGTATAGCTGAAATGTTAGTTATCACTTGCCTGCACTAACTGTGACTTTGGCATGCATCAATTTAACAACTTTCCAGGAGCAACAATACCATAATGACTTTGCTTTCAATAAGGGAAATGCATTACAAAAAGTAAGAAAGTGTGCTAAGCAAAAAGAACAAGCTGAGATGCAGATCACTGAGAAGTAATGATTTTGGGGGAAAAAATTCAACAATTGCACACAAACCATGAAAAAACATTTCAGAAAGATCACAGGAGTCAAAGCAATTAAAGAATAACATCAGCAAAGACAAGAGAAGGCAGAACCCTTCAGAAAAATGAAGATAAAGATAGAAACCCAGCAACCTGGTAGGTTAAATTAAAAACCACAGCCTCCTTTGCACCTTCCAACCCAAATGAAAGTTTGAGAAACCTTTTGAAAAAAGCTTAAATAGTAAAAAAAAAAAAAAAAAAAAAAAAAAATTAATAAAATGCCCTTTACAGACACTCCTGGATATTTACGGAGCCAAGAGGTGATCAAGTAATTAAAAAAAGCAGAGACTGTAACAGCACAGCAAAACCCTCTGCATTTATTTTTGCAAGTGTATTCACTATGGAGGTATCTACAAAGGTTATGAATCTTGATTTTTCTAAAGGACATGTATCAGATGTGATCACAGACTGGGATATCAGTGCCACAAAACAAATTATGCTTGAACAGCAAAAGCTTGCCAGGACCAGCAAATATTCACCTGGGAACCGTAAAGGGCATCATGAAATACACAAACTGAGAGCTGCTGAATGTACCATAAAACTGTCCGAATACTGCAAGGGGCAAAAAAGCAAATACAGCTCCAGATTTTAAAAGTGTTTCAGGGGCATCAGAGGGAGGAATGAATAGAGTCTGCTATGAGCATTAGGCAGATGGGTAGGAAATACTAATGGAAACAGTGAATGCATGGGCATATGCAATATGCTGGGGGGTTAATTTGGGCTTGGTAAAGGGAAGTTGTGCCTAAAAATCTATTAGTGACATTTGAGCTTGAGGCAAGGGAGATTCAGTTGAAATATCCTACGTGGATTTTGAAAAGCCATCTGACTAGACCCCTCACTGAAAAATTTTTAAGAAACCACAGTGATTCAGGATAAAGGAAAAAGTCCATGCAGACAGAAAACTGAGATACAGGATAAAGCAGGAATCCATTTTTCCAACAGGAAGAGAAATACTACACAGGGATGAGCTAGGGTTTGTGCTGCTCAAAATTTTTTAAAAATATCTGGGAAGGGACAAAAAGGAACATGATGATAAAGCTTATTAATGCAATAAGCTATCTGGGATAGCAAAAGGTAAAAGGCAACTTAAAAACTTCCCTACACACCCATGACCAGCTGACAAAAACACCAGATGAAATGCAGTTTTGGTCATGTTGTTTCTCTATATGCATAGCTAAGCAATCCTAAACTTATTTATACAGTAGCAGCCCCTCAAATAGCTATGACCATTCTGGAAGAAAGCCCCAAGACATCAGTTCAGTGTTTACAGCACTCAGAAAAAGCAAAAATAATGCTACTATTATGAGAAGGACTATTAGAAGAAGACAGGAAACATCACAGCACTCTAAAAATCCATGTTGCTCCTACCTTTTCCACACTAATCACAGTTTTCACCACTGCTCTCCATCTCTAGAAATACCCAGAAGTACAAAGAAAGGTGACAAAGCTTATGAAATATAGAACAGATTCCACCTGATAACTTAAAACTAGGACTCTCCATCTTGGAAAACACAAAGAGGACATGAGGAAGAATGTGAGGCCCATTGACATTGAAGGGGTGAGGATGTAATAAACATTGGTAAACAAAAATTAGAAAGCAGTATCTGCTCATGAAACAGGTTTAAGAAGAATACTCCTCGCTCCAAAGACAAACATTCCCACATGGCATATGCTAACTGCAAAGCTCCTTCCCATGGGAAGTTATGGATGTTAAAGATTTATAGGAGAAAATCCAAATTCAGCATTACTGGCACAAGTCTAATAAAAAAAAAAGTTTAAAAAAAAAAGGAAAAGAAAAAAAGTAGGTAATCTGTAAGAATAGTACATCATTGAAATCAAGCACACCTCAGAGTCTTAGCTGAAAGACTGGCTCCACCGCTTAATATATCTCTCTTATATAGAGAGATATAATAAGTAAATATACAAAACTCAACATCAAAACAAAGCTCCTTCATAGCAAATACAGAACAAAGACAAGGCATTCAGGTTTTAGAATAAGGTAAGTTTGTTCCAATCTACCTTATTTTACTTCTTCCAGTTGTCCTGGCACATCCATGAAATAAAAGCCCTGCCTTCATAGCCTGTTTGAGACAACAGGTCAACTATCTTTATTACAATGAAGCAAAGGAAAGCACTCCATACAGTGAGGACACGCTCAAGGAGAGCAATCAATCGGACACAGCTGAGCAAATTAAATGACGGTCAAGTGCAGAGTTTAATAAGCTTGAGGCAATACCTGTCTGTACATTCACGTCACTGTGAGCACTTTGACGTGTTCTAATCAAAAGTGCGAGTGCACAGAGTAATCCTTCTAGGCTCACACAGGATGACAGTGATCAGTGTAATGGAGGAGACTGAAGTCTTCCCAGACACGACAATCCCAGCCTAGCCCAGACAGCACCTTTGCCCTTGCTCTCCCCATACCTGTCCAAGTCGTAGAGGGTGTGGGAGTTCTCTATCACCACCTCCACGCCAGCCTCCTTGGCCAGTTTGATGATAGCTGCATCCCTCTCCTTTCCAAACGGCTCCGAGTCGTATTCAAAGGTGAGACGAGTGACTCCCCATTCCTGCAAAAAGCACAATACACCCAGCTGTCAAAGAGAAGACCCTTTCTAATAAGCACAATTACAAACATGGATTTTCAGAATTCCTGAACAGTGTGAAGTCCTGGAAGCTTAGAGTGTGTTACTGTGAGGAGCAGCAGTCTGGATTTGAGATAACCAAAGACTCAACAATTTTATCAGCTCTAGCAAACACCACATTTGCTATGCAAATTTGCAAATGTCAGGTTTAACATGTCAGAGGAGGTTGAGTTCTCCTCTATTACCACTTAGATCTCAGCTCAGTCCCCAAGCCTAGAAACACCTTGTTTTGTTGCATATGCTATCCCAAAGTAACCCTACCATTCTATTCCAGCATTTGCAGAGAACGCATTTCAGACAACTCTTTCAAGACATGTTCCACTTAAAACCCTGTATTTTTATGTGGAAACTATCATTAAGTAAAACCAATACATTCTACATTTTTCCCAATGTCTCTTCAAAGACATGACATCTTGGGGAATCAGTGTCCAACCCAAAGCGCAAGAAAGAGATTGTAGGAAATGCAGGATGTAGGATGGCAACTGAGTGAACCTTTATGGTCTGCACAGTAGAGTATGATACTGTGATTCAGATTTAAGGTAAAGTCCTGCCTTTTGGGAGTTATTTTAGAATTGTAGAATCATAGGATGGTTTGGGTTGGAAGCAACCTTAAAGATCACATAGTTCCAATCCCTGAAGTTTACCCTAGTCAAGCCATGCACCTGTTCTGCTCTTCATACCATTAATAGATCCCTGACAAATTACATGGAATAGGCCTTATGAAATAGCATTCAGCCTCTTCCAGGCTTTTCTAGAGCACAGATTGTTCTCAAAGTCTATGGCCTAGTTTTCCTCAGAAAATGAATCCTACGAGAAAAGGTTTCATGGTTTCCACAGCGACCCTCCCAAGACATCCATCAAGCAGAGCAGCAGCCCACAGATTTGTTTAGCAAACACTTTAGTCAAAGACAGCCAGAAATCTACAGACACTGAAAAAAACCCTCGCACAGCTAACAAATGAACCACATTCTCCAAGTGAGACAGTCTAAGTCAGCTCTGTATATACAGGAGACTTTTCCACCTCCAAAACAGAAGCAAAGCAAAAGAACAATTGTGGCTAGTTTACTGAAGACCATTAAAAATTGTGCCAAAGATGGGGAAGGGAATTCAGAAGCAGAAAACAACTGCACAAGTCTCATTCTTTTCTAAACTTGCTGATCCAGTCCTAAAACTAATTTTAGGAAGGACAGAGAAATAAACCAGTTACGTATCACTGAATGTACATCTCGGAGAGGTCCTCCACTCATTTTTCCAAGTAAGAACATGACAGCACCCTAACTCAGAGCAGGGGTCAGACTGACATGTTCCAGGCCATGCCCTGCTCCTATGTGATTTATCAGCTTCATTTTAAACTTTTCTTTTATAAGAAAAACAGCATCAGCTGGAAGGCTTGAAAAAGATGGATTTAGTCTTGAAGAAATACGTATTACTGCCTTGAAAGAATGGAATGGAATAAAAAAAAAAAAAACCATGTAAGGCTAACAGAAATTTTAGGTAAACATCCAAAATTTTAAATTCATGTATTCCTACAGTTTTGAGAAGGTCACTGCTCTATGTGAGTACATAGTACATACAGTAGTACATAGGAAGCAGAGCACAACCAACCAGAAAACTCGTTAGCAGTAAATTGCTGCAGATATACAAAAGAAAAGGCATGACTAATAACCTCTCTCTTTTATCTATCCTATAGCAAAGAAAAACTGTAGGGGCAAAAGACACCAAATGGACTGTGAGCAAACTTCAGTGAACAAACAACACACTTTTACAGAAGAGGTAAAATTACAGACATTTGTTCAGATAGAGCGAGACAAAAAAACTTCTGCAAAGGTTAACATTGCTAACAAGTACACTTCTTACAATACCCATCCACAATAGTGCCTTAGCAGCGACTGTTAGCAACAAGGTAGCTCAGCTACAGGCAGCAGGAGCAGAAATTATATTAGGTCTAAGTGCTGTATTACCACATGTGACATAACTCTCCTTCCACAACAGCTGACAGCAAGGCATGAGCTGCTGCTAATTCACTGTTCAGTGTAGCAGCTCTGCAGACTCCTGAATCCCCATGAAAGCCATAGATTCACCATGTAATAGCATAAACTTGCCTCTGTTTTTTTCAGCTCTGTTACAGCACACCTGAGATACTCATCAACTCACCTCCCCAGACAAAACAGACTACAGCAAAAAGCAGGTCTGGCTGATTTCACAACCATCTCTCCAAACCTCACTCTGCCAACTAATTTTTGTTCTTTAACCAAAGCATGCATTTTTCTCCAACAAAGTTTTAATTATCCCGTGAATACCTTGAACTAAAATGAAAAGGTCATGAACTACTAATAGCCAGAACTTATTTGCAGATCAAAAGATAAAAATAACCTACACTCTGAAAAGACTAAAAGCAGCACATAGATTGTGTCATGTATTAAGATGCAGAAGCCAAAATAAGTATCAGTGCCCCTTCTCACCTGCATAGTGCAATTCTCCTCTCCAGTACTGCCCTCCTCCAGAAAATACACATCAGAACCATTTACTGCACAAGGGTACAGATTCAAGTTTACCTCTCCTTCTCAGCAGCTGGTCTATAATAGGCTTTGGGGACACTAGTTCTGTCAACCATTTGTAAAGCACAGTCCACATGACAAACCCAACTCATAAGAGTACTGGGAACTGTGTTTTGACACTCTAGCAAAGACACCGTCAGAAAGCTTCAAAGACATTGGAAGTACAATCTTAGAGCAGGATAGAAAAGAATGATACTGCTTGAGGAGGCTTGATATTCAAGGAGATGCTCTTGTCAACCTTGACATCTGCAGCACTGACATACCACTTTAGAAATGTATCCCCCTAATCCACCATTGACCATCAAGGTAACTGCATATTCCACATCCTAAATGGTACATCAGCAAGAAGCTTGGACCCAAACCATATTCCACTGCTGAGCTGACTGAAGTGCATCCTTGAAAAGAAGAAGAAAAGGAAGGTCAGCTAACATAACAGCTTTTGAATTTTGAAATTTTAACACAAAGTCCTGTTTGCAATTCATAAAGATCAATGTGCTTTTCCAGTTGTCCATAAAGGTGTATGGACACAGCAGTCTTCCCAAGTAAAAACTGTAGGAAGCAAACGACCAGCAGGGAAAAAGCTCTCAACACAAGAGAGTCAGTATGTTACAGTGCAGCCATGTGAGAGGTGACTTACAGTAATAAAGGTCAAGACCACCATCCAAAAGAGAAGCCTGAGCGCTCTGATACTAGGTTACACCCTACTACTAAATTTCTTTGCCAGTCTGAGTTCAGGAGTGGATCTGGCTCCCAAGCTGGCCCTTATGGATAGTAGTTAAAGACAAAAGTTTGTTTCAGTGAAGAATTAGTTATAGCTAAGGAGATGCCAAAGGAATCTCCAATCATTAGTGAGTGAAAACAAGTTTAGCACCAGGCCATCAATTTTTCTTCACTATGCTCCAAAAAATTATTCTCTTACTTTAAAGAGTCTTGGGAAGACATCTGTTGGCTGCCCTCGGACAACAAACAAGCGAGAGTTCAGTTTCCTTAAACTGTTGTCCAGATCTTCCAGGGACTGGAGTAGAAATCTGCAGAGAAGAAACAACAGCAGTTAGTGTCAGTCAGACTGGTTACAGCTAAAAGGCAAACGAGAATTTGCATGGAACTCCAGCAAACCTGCATCACCAAATTCAACTGGAATTCAGACTAGAAACCAAAACCAAGAATTCATATTGATCCCTGGTCTAACAACTGCTATAAGATTGCAGCACCAGCCAGCTTGTTCAGATGCAAGAGGTTTCCAGGATTTTCTTCTTCCTGAAATCCCCTTCCCATGTTCTCCCTCAGAGCTGGGAGAATACTCCTGTCAGATGCTCTCTCCACATTATGAGACGTAGAAAAACACAAACCATATAATTCCCTAATGTATATTCTTTCATAGATTTAGGGGCAAGGAGTGATTTTGCATATGAAGTAGAAAAATGTTGATGCACTACTCCAAGGAATGTAATGAAACTGTGCAAGTTTTACAGTTCTGGCTACAAATACGCCATGTCACAGCAGAGAAATGTACTCTCCTAGCTCATCAGTAGCACAAGACTGAGCACCAGGATCTCCTGAGGCAAGAATCATCTGTATTTAAAATAGTTGCAAAGAGAACTGCAATTCATCTTCCACCATGAAGACACATAGATGAGAGCATACCAAGGCATTCATCTATTCCCTCTCATCCCAAAAATCTAAAGACCCATGTAAGTGCTTTCTGCAGGTAACGGTGTGTCTGACCGATCCCCCACTAAACTATAAAACATTAAAGGTTATCATCATTGCTTTCCCAGTCACACAGGTCCTCCCCACCTACACAATCACTCTGCAGCATGATCTGCGAGACAGGAGTATCAGCAGCAGCTCCCTTAAGACCACACACAGCTAAGGAAAGCTAAGCTACAATTAAGTGGGGGTTTCCTCTCTCCTCAGCTGCACTGCCCATAGT